>NW_028227303.1:419044-591818 GCF_978045245.1 Mus caroli | reverse complement strand
ACGGTGTTCAGGTTTTCTTCACATATTCCAGGTCCTTCAGTGTGAATTTTTAATTTTCACGTTTTTCAGCATTTCTCGGCATATTTTGGGTCCTACAGTGTGAATTTTTAATTTTCTACTTTTTTCAGGTTTTCTTGCCATATTCTGGGTCCTTCAGTGTGAATTTTTAATTTTCCTCTTTTTTCAGGTTTTATTGCCATATTCCGGGTCCTTTAGTGTGAATTTTAAATTTTCTACATTTTTTAGGTTCTCTCGCCATATTTAGGGTCCTTCAGTGTGAGGTTTTAATTTTCTAATTTTTCAGGGTTTCTCGACATATTCTGTGTCCTACAGCGTGTATTTTTAATTTTCCACGTTTTTCAGGTTTTTTTCGTCATATTGTGGGTCCTATAGTGTGATTTCCTCATTTTCTACATTTTTCAAGTTTTTTCGAAATTCTGGGTCTTAAAGTGTGATTTACTCAATTTCCACCTTTTTCAGGTTTTCTTGCCATATTCTGGGTCCTACAGTGTGATTTTCTCATTTTCGACGTTTTTCAAGTTTTTTCGCAATTCTGGGTCCTACAGTGTGATTATTCTCATTTTCCACCTTTTTCAGGTTTTCTTGCCATATTCGTGATACCTCAGTGTGAATTTTTAATTTTCTTTTTCAAAGTTTCTCGCCATATTATGGGTCCTAGAGCGTGTATTTTTAATTTTCCACGTTTTTCATGGTTTCTGGGCATATTCTGGGTACTACAGTGTGATTTTCTCATTTTCGATGTTTTTCATGTTTTTGTAATTCTGGGTAATAAAGTGTGAATATTCTCATTTTCTACCTTTTTCATGTTTTCTCGCCATATTCAGGGTCCTTCAGTGTGAGTTTTTAATTTTCTACTTTTTTGAGCGTTTCTTGCCATATTCTGGGTGCTACAGAGTGTATTTTTAATTTTCCACGTTTCTCAGGGTTTCTCGCCATATTCTGGGTCCTACAGTGTGATTTTCTCATTTTCCATGATTTTCATGTTTTTTTCGCTATTCTGGGTCCTACAGTGTGATTATTCTCATTTTCCACATTTTTCAGGTTTTCTTGCCATATTTGGGGTTCTTCAGTGTGAGTTTTTAATTTTCTACTTTTTTGAGGGTTTCTTGCCATATTCTGGGTACTACAGAGTGTATTATTAATTTTCCACGTTTCTCAGGGTTTCTTGCCATATTCTGGGTCCTACAGTGTGATTTTCTCATTTACGATGTTTTTCAAGTTTTTTTTTTGTGCAATTCTGGGTCCTACACTGTGATTATTCTCATTTTCCACCTTTTCAGGTTTTCTCGCCATATTCCGGGTACTTCAGTGTGAATTTTTAGTTTTCTACTTTTTTCAGGGTTTCTCGCCATATTCCGGGTCCTTCAGTTGAATTTTTAATTTTCACGTTTTTCAGGGTTTCTAATGATATTCTGGGTCCGATAATGTGAATTTTTAATTTTCACGTTTTTCAGGGTTTCTCGGCATATTCTAGGTCCTGGAGTGTGAATTTTTAATTTTCACGTTTTTCAGGATTTCTCTAAATATTCTTGGTCCTGCAGTGTGATTTTCTCATTTTCCACTTTTTTCAAGTTTTTTTGTAATTCTGGGTCCTACTGTGTGATTTTCTCATTTTCCACCTTTTTCGGGTTTTCTTGCCATATTTGGGGTCCTTCAGTGTGAGTTTTTATTTTTCTACTTTTTCAGGATTTCTTGCCATATTCTGGATCCTACAGTGTGATTTTCTCATTTTCCACCCTTTTCAGGTTTTTCTGGTCATGTTTGGGCTCCTTCACTGTGAGTTTTTAATTTCCTACTTTTTTATTAAGTGTTTCTCGCCATATTCTGGGTCCGTTAGTGTGAATTATTAATTTTCACGTTTTTCACATTTTCTCGGCATATTCTGGATCCTGCAGTGTGATTTTCTCATTTTCCACCTTTTGCAGGGTTTCTCGCCATATTTGGGGTCCTACAGTGTGAGTTTGTTATTTTCAACTTTTTTCAGGGTTACACGCCATATTCTGGGTCCTACAGCATGTATTTTTAATTTTCCACGTTTTCAGGGTTTCTAGGCATAAGATGGGTCCTACAGATTGATTATTCTCATTTTCCACCCTTTTCAGGTTTTCTTGCAATATTCGGGGTCCTTCAGTGTGAATTTTTAATTTTCTACTTTTTTCAGGTTTTCTCGCCATATGCTGGGTCCTACTGTGTGATTTTTCTCATTTCCATGTTTTTCAGGGTCACTTGCCGTATTCCAGGTCCTTCAGTGTGAATTTTTTTCCACGGTTTTCAGTATTTCTCGCCATATCTGGGTAATAAATTGTGAATTTTTAATTGTCCACTTTTTTCATGGTTTCTCACCATATTCTGTGTCCGACTGTGTGAATTTTTAATTTTCAGGTTTTTCATGGTTGTTCGGCATATTCTGGTTTCTGCAGTGTGATTTTCTCATTTTCCACATTTTTCAAGTTTTTTCATATTTCTGGGTCCTACAGTGTGATTTTCTCTTTTTTCACCTTTTTCATGTTTTCTTGCCATATTTGGGGTCCTTCAGTGTGAGTTTTTACATTTCTAATTTTTCAGGGTTTCTCGACATATTATGGGTCCTACAGCGTGTATTTTTAATTTTCCACGTTTTTCAGTGTTTCTCAGCATATTCTGGGTCCTACAGTGTGATTTTCTCAATTTTGAAATTTTTCAAGTTTTTTCACATATCTTGGTCCTACAGTGTGATTATTCTCATTTTCCAACTTTTTCAGGTTTTCTAGCCATATTCTGGGTCCTACAGTGTGAATTTTGAATTTTCCTCGTTTTTCAGGTTTTCTTGCCATATTCTGGGTCCTTCACTGTGAATTTTTAATTTTCCACTTCTTTCAAGTTTTTTGTAATATTATGGGTCCTACAGTGTGATTTTCTCATTTTCCACCTTTTTCAGGTTTTCTCGCCATATTCGGGGTCCTTCAATGTGAGTTTTTAATTTTCTACTTTTTTCAGGGTTTCTCGCCATATTCTGGGTCCTACAGAGTGTATTTTTAATTTTCCACGTTTTTCAAGGTTTCTCGGCATATTCTGGCTCCTACAGTGTGATTTTCCCATTTCCTCGTTTTTCAGGTTTTCTTGCCATATTCCAGGTCCTTCAGTCTGAATTTTTAATTTTCCACGTTTTTCAGTATTTCTCGCCATATTCTGGGCACGTTTTTCAAGTTTTATCGCTATTCTGTGTCCTACAGTGTGATTATACTCATTTTCCACCTTTTTCAGGTTTTTTGCCATATTCGGTGTCTTTCAGTGTGAGTTTTTAATTTTCTACTTTTTACTGTGTTTCTTGCAATATTCTGGCTCCAAAAAGCATATTTTTATTTTTTCTCGTTTTTCAGGGTTTCTTGGCATATTCTGGGTCCTACAATGTGATTTTCTCATTTTCCACTTTTTTTAAGTTTTTTCGCATTTCTATGTCCTACAGGTTGATTTTCTCATTTTCCACATTTTTCAGGTTTTCTCGCCATATTCCGGGTCCTTCAGTGTGAGTTTTTAATTTTCTACTTCTTTCAGGGTTTATTGCCATATTCTGAATCCTACAGCGTGTATTTTTAATTTTCCACGTTTTCAGGGTTTCTGGCATATTCTGGCTCCTACTGTGCGATTTTCCAATTTTTGACTTTTTTCAAGTTTTTTTCCCCAATTCTCCGTCCTACAGTGTGATTTTCTCATTTTCCACCTTTTTCAGGTTTTCTCAGCATATTCTGGGTCCTGCAGTGTGAATTTTTAATTTTCCACGTTTTTCAAGGTTTTTTTCCATATTCTGGTCCTATAGTGTGAATTTTTATTTTTCAATATTTTTCAGTGTTTATCATCATATTCTGGGTCCTACAGTGTGAATTTCTCATTTTCCACCTTTTTCAGGGTTTCTTGCCATATTCTAGGTTTTTCAGTGGGAGTTTTTAATTTTCCATGTTTTTAAGTTTTTTTTTTTCATCATATTCTCAGTCCCACAGTGTGATTTTTTCATTTTCAAACTTTTTCAGGTTTTCTCGGCATATTCTGGTTCCTACAGTGTGAATTTAATTTTCCACATTTTTCAGTGTTTCTCGCCATATTCTGGGTCCCACAGTGTAAATTTTTAATTTTCCACGTTTTTAAGGTTTTTTTTTTTGGTAATATTCTTGGTCCGACAGTGTGAATATTTAATGTTTCACTTTTTTCAGCGTTTCTCGGCATATTCTGGGTCCTACAGTGTGATTTTCTCATTTTCCACATTTTTCAAGTTTTTTCGTAATTCTGGGTCCTACAGTGTGATTTTCTCATTTTCCACCTTTTTCAGCCTTTCTAGCCATTTTTCGGGTCCTTCAGTGTGAGTTTGTAATTTTCTAAGTTTTTCAGGGTTTCTCGCCGTATTCTGGGTCCTAAACGTTGTATTTTTAATTTTTCACGTTTTCAGGGTTTCTTGGCATATTCTGGGTCCTACAGTGTGATTTTCTCATTTTCGATATTTTCAAGTTTTTTCGTAATTCTGGGTCCTACAGTGTGATTTTCTCATTTTCCACCTTTTTCATGTTTTCTCGCCATAATTGGGGTTCTTCAGTGTCAGTTTGTAATTTTCTACTTTTTTCAGGGTTTCTTGCCATATTTGGGGTCCTTCAGTGTGAGTTTTTAATTTTCTACTCTTTCAGGGTTTCTCGCCATAAACTGTGTCCTATAGTATGTATTTTTCATTTTCCACGTTTTTCAGGTTTTTTTCTTCATATTCTGGGTCCTACACTGTGATTTTCTCATTTCCACGTTTTCAGGTTTTCTTGCCATATTCCAGGTCCTTCAGTGTGGATTTTTAATTTTCCACCATATTCTGGGTCCTTCAGTGTGAATTTTTATTTTTCCACGTTTTTCAGGTTTTTTCGTCATATTCTGGGTCCTACAGTGTGATTTTCTCATTTCCAATTTTTCAGGTTTTCTTGACATATTCCAGGTCCTTCTGTGTGAATTTTTAATTTTCCACATTTTTCAGGTTTTTTCGTCATTTTCTGGGTCTTACAGTGTGACTTTCTCATTTTCCAAATTTTTCAGGTTTTCTCGACATATTTGGGGTCCTTCAGTGTGAGTTTTTAATTTTCTACTTTTTCAGGGCTTCTCTCCATATTCTTGGTCCTACAGCTTGTATTTTTAATTTTCCAGGTTTTCAGGGAATCTAGGCATATTCTGGGTCCTGCAGTGTGATTTTCTCATTTTTGAGGTTTTTCAAGTTTTTTCCCAATTCTGGGTCCCTCAATGTGATTATTCTCATTTTCCCCATTTTTCAGGTTTTCTCGCCATATTTGGGGTCCTTCAGTGTGAGTTTTTAAATTTCTACTCTTTCAGGGTTTCTCGCCATATTCTGGGTCCTTCAGTGTGAGTTTTTAATTTTCCTCGTTTTTCAGGTTTTTTCACCATATTCCGGATCCTTCAGTGTGAATTTTTAATTTTCCACCTTTTTCAGATTTTTTCTCATATTCTGGGTCCTACAGTGTGATTTTCTCATTTCCACTTTTTCAGGTTTTCTTGCCATATTCCATGTCCTTCAGTGTGAATTTTTAATTTTCCACGTTTTTTAGTATTTCTCGCCATATTCTGGGTAATGCAGTGTGAATATTTAATTTTCCACTTTTTTCATGGTTTCTCCCTTATTCTGTGTCTGACAGTGTCAATTTTTAATTTTCATGTTTTTCAATGTTTCTCGGCATATTCTGGGTCCTGCAGTGTGATTTTATTATTTTGGACGTTTTTCAAGTTTTTTCGTAATTCTGGGTCCTACAGTGTGATTTTCTCATTTTCCAACTTTTTCAGGTTTTCTGGCCATAATTGGGGTTCTTCAGTGTCAGTTTGTAATTTTCTACTTTTTTCAGGGTTTCTTGCCATATTTGGGGTCCTTCAGTGTGAGTTTTTAATTTTCTACTCTTTCAGGGTTTCTCGCCATAAACTGTGTCCTATAGTATGTATTTTTCATTTTCCACGTTTTTCAGGTTTTTTCTTCATATTCTGGGTCCTACACTGTGATTTTCTCATTTCCACGTTTTCAGGTTTTCTTGCCATATTCCAGGTCCTTCAGTGTGGATTTTTAATTTTCCACGTTTTTCAGTATTTCTCCCCATATTATGGGTAATACAGTGTGAATTTTAATTATCCACTTTTTTTCATGGTTTCTCGCCATATTCTGTGTCCAACAGTGTGAGTTTTTAATTTTCACGTTTTTCAGTGTTTCTTGAAATATTCTGGGTCCTGCAGTGTGATTTTCTTATTTTCCACCTTTTTCAGGTTTTCTCTTCATATTTGGGGTCCTTCAGTGTCAGTTTGTATTTTTCTACTTTCTTCAGGGTTTCTCACCATATTCTCGATCCTACAGTGTGATTTTCTCATTTTCCACCTTTTTCAGGTTTTCTCGCCATGTTTGGGCTCCTTCACTGTGAGATTTTAATTTTCTACTTTTTTATTAACTTTTTCTCGCCATATTCTGGGTCCGTTAGTGTGAATTTTTAATTTTCACGTTTTTCACATTTTCTCGGCATATTCTGGGTCCTGAAATGTGATTTTCTCATTTTGCACCTTTTTCAGGGTTTCTCGCCATATTTGGGGTCCTACAGTGTGAGTTTGTAATTTTGAACTTTTTTCAGGGTTTCTCGCCATATTCTGGGTCCTACAGCATGTATTTTTAATTTTCCACGTTTTCAGGGTTTCTGGGCAAAATCTGGGTCCTACAGTGTGATTATTCTCATTTTCCACCTTTTTCAGGTTTTCTCACCATATTCGGGGTCCTTCAGTGTGAATTTTTAATTTTCTACTCTTTTCAGGTTTTCTCGCCATATTCTGGGTCCTACAGCATGTTTTTTTAATTTTACACGTTTTCAGGGTTTCTGGGCATAATCTGGGTCCTACAGTGTGATTATTCTCATTTTCCACCTTTTTCAGGTTTTCAAACCATATTCGGGGTCTTTCAGTGTGAATTTTTAATTTTCTACTTTTTTCAGGTTTTCTAGCCATATTCTGTGTCCTTCAGTGTGAGTTTTTTATCTTCCTCGTTTTTCAGGTTTTTCGCCATATTCCGGGTCCTTCCGTGTGATATTTTAATATTTTATCTTTTTCAGGTTTTTTCGTCATATTCTGGGTCGTACTGTGTGATTTTCTCATTTCCATGTTTTTTCAGGGTCTCTTGCCGTATTCCAGGTCCTTCAGTGTGAATTTTTTCCCACGGTTTTCAGTATTTCTCTCCATATCTGGGTAATGAAGTGTGAATTTTTAATTGTCCAGTCTTTTCATGGTTTCTCACCATATTCTGTGTCCAATAGTGTGAATTTTTAATTTTCAGGTTTTTCATGGTTGTTCGGCATATTCTGGTTTCTCCAGTGTGATTTTCTCATTTTCCACGTTTTTCAAGTTTTTCCGTATTTTGGGTCCTACAAGTGTGATTTTCTCATTTTCGATGTTTTTCATGTTTTTGTAATTCTGGGTAATACAGTGTGATTATTCTCATTTTCTACCTTTTTCATGTTTTCGCGCCATATTCGGGATCCTTCAGTGTGAGTTTTTAATTTTCTACTTTGTTGAGGGTTTCTTGCCATATTCTCAGTGCTACAGAGTGTATTTTTTAATTTTCCACGTTTCTCAGGGTTTCTCCCCATATTCTGGGTCCTAAAATGTGATTTTCTCATTTACGACATTTTTCAAGTATTTTCGGAATTCTGGTTCCTACACTGTGATTATTCTCATTTTCCACATTTTTCAGGTTTTCTTGCCATATTTGAGGTCCTTAAGTGTGAGTTTTTAATTTTCTACTTTTATGAGGGTTTCTTGCCATATTCTGGGTACTACAGAGTGTATTATTAATTTTCCACCTTTCTCAGGGTTTCTTGCCATATTCTGGGTCCTACAGTGTCTGTCTGTCTCTCTGTGTGTCTGATCCCCTGGAACTGTAGATGGGCCACCATATAGTAGCTGGTAGTTGATCCCAGGTTCTCTGGAAGAGGAGACAATGCTGTTAATTGTTGAGCCCTTTCAGTGGCTCCACCTATCTTTAAATTTTTAGAAGTATATGTTAGGCTGTGTTTATGTACATCATATGCAGACCATAAGAGGGATTTAGATTTTCCAGGATCTGACACCCTCTTCTGGAGTGTCTGAAGACAACTACAGTGTACTTATATCTAATAAATAAATAAATAAATAAATAAATAAATAAATAAATAAATGAATAAACATTATTTTAAAAGGATAAGAAAGAAAGAAAGACCAGGCAGGCCTGCCCTCCTTATCTCTGTCTGTCTGTCTGTCTGATCCCCTGGAACTGGAGATGGGCCACCATATAGTTGATGGTAGTTGATCCAATGTTCTCTGGAAGAAGAGACAATGCTGTTAATTGTTGAGCCCTTTCAGTGGCCCCACCCATCTTTAAATTTTTAGAAGTATATGTGAGGCTCTGTTTATGTACATCATATGCAGACCATAAGAGGGATTTAGATTCTCCAGAAGATGACACCCTCTTCTAGAGTGTCTGAACACAGCTACAGTGTACTTGTATCTAATAAATACATAAATAAATAAATAAATAAATAAATAAATAAATAAATAAATATTTTTTTTAAAGTATAAGAAAGAAAGAATGACCAGGCAGGCCTCCATCCTTATCTCTGTCAGTCTGTCTGTCTGTCTCTCTGAACCCTTGGAACTGGAGATGGGCCACCATATAGTTTCTGTTAGTTGATCCCAGGTTCTCTGGAAGAGGAGACATTGCTGTTAATAGTTGAGCCCTTTCAGTGGCTCCACCTATCTTTAAATTTTTAGAAGTATATTTTAGGCTGTGTTTATGTACATCATATGCAGACCATAAGAGGGATTTAGATTCTCCAGAATTTGACACCCTCTTCTGGAGTGTCTGAAGACAACTACAGTGTACTTATATCTAATAAATACATAAATAAATAAATAAATAAATAAATAAATAAATAAACATTATTTTAAAACGAAAAGAAATAAAGAAAGACCAGGCTGGCCTGCCATCCTTATCTCTGTCTGTCTGTCTGTCTGTCTGTCTGCACCCCTGGAACTGGAGATGGGCCACCATATAGTTGCTGGTAGTTGATCCCAGGTTCTCTGGAAGAAGAGACAATGCTGTTAATTGTGAGCCCTTTCAGTGGCCCCACCCATCTTAAATTTTTAGAAGTGTATGTGAATCTGTGTTTATGTCCATCATATGCAGATAATAAGAGGGATTTATATTCTACAGAATCTGACACCCTCTTCTAGAGTGTCTGAAGACAACTACAGTGTACTTATATCTAATAAATACATAAATAAATAAATAAACATTTTTTAAAAAGGATAAGAAAGAAAGAAAAACCAGGGAGGCCTGCCACCCTTGTCTGTCTGTCTCTTTGTCTGCCTGATCCCCTGGAACTGGAGATGGGCCACCATATAGTTGCTGGTAGTTGATCCCAGGTTCTCTGGAAGAGGAGACAATGCTGTTAATTGTTGAGCCCTTTCAGTGGCCCCCCACATCTTTAAATTTTTAGAAATATATGTGAGGCTGTGTTTATGTACATCATATGCAGACCATAAGAGGGATTTAGATTCTCCAGAATCTGACACCCTCTTCTGGAGTGTCTGAAGACAGCTACAGTGTACTTATATATAATAAATAAATAAATAAATAAATAAATAAACATTTTTTTAAAAGGATAAGAAAGAAAGTAAAAACAGGCAGGCCTGCAATCCTTGTTTGTCTGTCTGTCTGTCTGTCTGATCCCCTGGAACTGGAGATGGGCCACCATATAGTTGCTGCTAGTTGATCCAGGTTCTCTGGTATAGGAGACAATGCTGTTAATTGTTGAGCCGTTTCAGTGGCCCCACACATCTTTAAATTTTTAGAAGTATATGTGAGGCTGTGTTTATGTACATCATATGCAGACCATAAGAGGGATTTAGATTCTCCAGAATATGACACCCTCTTCTGAAGTGCCTGAAGACAGCTACAGTGTACTTATATCTAATAAATACATATATAAATAAATAAACATTTTTAAAATGTATAAGAAAGAAAGAAAAACCAGCAGGCCTGCAATCCTTGTCTGTCTGTCTCTATGTATGTCTCTCTGATCCCCTGGAACTGGAATTGGGCCACAATATAGTTGCAGGTAGTTGATCCCAGGTCCTCTGGAAGAGGAGACAATGCTGTTAATTGTTGAGCCCTTTCAGTGGCCCCACCCATCTTTAAATTTTTAGAAGTATATGTGAGGCTTTGTTTATGTACATCATATGCAGACCATAAGAGGGATTTAGATTCTCCAGAAGATGACACCCTCTTCAAGAGTGTCTGAAGACAGCTACAGTGTACTTATATCTAATAAATACATAAATAAATAAATAAATAAATAAATAAATAAATAAATATTTTTTTAAAAGTATAAGAAAGAAAGAATGACCAGGCAGGCCTCCATCATTATCTCTGTCAGTCTGTCTGTCTGTCTCTCTGATCCCTTGGAACTGGAGATGGGCCACCATATAGTTTCTGTTAGTTGATCCCAGGTTCTCTGGAGGAGGAGACATTGCTGTTAATTGTTGAGCCCTTTCAGTGGCTCCACCTATCTTTAAATTTTTAGAAGTATATTTTAGGCTGTGTTTATGTACATCATACGCAGACCATAAGAGGGATTTAGATTCTTCAGAATTTGACACCCTCTTCTGGAGTGTCTGAAGACAACTACAGTGTACTTATATCTAATAAATACATATATAAATAAATAAACATTTTTAAAATGTATAAGAAAAAAAGAAAAACCAGGCAGGTCTGCAATCCTTGTCTGTCTGTCTGTATGTATGTATGTCTGATCCCTGGAACTGGAATTTGGCCAAAATATAGTTGCTGGTAGTTGATCCCAGGTCCTCTGGAAGAGGAGACAATGCTGTTAATTGTTGAGCCCTTTCAGTGGCCCCACACATCTTTAAATTTTTAGAAGTATATGTGAGGCTGTGTTTATGTACATCATATGCAGACCATAAGAGGGATATAGATTCTCCAGAATCTGACACCCTCTTCTGGAGAGTCTGAAGATAGCAACAGTGTACTTATATCTAATAAATACATAAATAAATAAATAAATAAATAAATAAACATTTTTAAAAAGTATAAGAAAGAAAGAAAGACCAGGCAGCCCTGCCGCCTTGTCTGTCTGTCTGTCTGTCTATCTGTCAGATCCCCTGGAACTGGAGATGGGCCACCATATAGTTGCTGGTAGTTGATCCCAGGTTCTCTGGAAGAGGAGACAATGCTGTGAATTGTTGAGCCCTTTCAGTGGCCCCACACATCTTTAAATTTTTAGAAGTATATGTGAGGCTGTGTTCATGTACATCATATGCAGACCATAAGAGGGATATAGATTCTCCAGAATCTGACAAACTCTTCTGGAGAGTCTGAAGACAGCTACAGTGTACTTATATCTAATAAATTCATAAATAAATAAATAAATGAATAAATGAATAAATAAATAAATAAACATTTTTTAAAAAGGATAAGAAAGAAAGAAAAATCAGGCAGGCCTGCCATCCTTATCTCTGTCTGTCTGTCTGTCTGTCTTATCCCCTGGAACTTGAGATGGGCCACCATATAGTTGCTGGTAGTTGATCCCACGTTCTCTGGAAGAAGAGACAATGGTGTTAATTGTTGAGCCCTTTCAGTGGGCCCACCCATCTTTTAATTTTTAGAAGTATATGTGAGGCTGTGTTTATGTACATCATATGCAGACCATAAGAGGGATTTAGAATCTCCAGAAGATGACACCCTCTTTTAGAGTGTCTGAAGCAAGCTACAGTGTACTTATATCTAATAAATACATAAATAAATAAATAAATAAATAAATAAGTAAATAAATATTTTTTAAAAAGTATAAGAAAGAAAGAAAGACCAGGCAGGCCTCCATCCTTATCTCTGTCAGTCTGTCTGTCTGTCTGTCTGATCCCTTGGAACTGGAGATGGGCCACCATATAGTTGCTGTTAGTTGATCCCAGGTTCTCTGGAAGAGGAGACAATGCTGTTAATTGTTGAGCCCTTTCAGTGGCTCCACCTATCTTAAATTTTTAGAAGTATATGTTAGGCTGTGTTTATGTACATCATATGCAGACCATAAGAGGGATTTAGATTCTCCAGAATTTGACACCCTCTTCTGGACTGTCTGAAGACAACTACAGTGTACTTATATCTAATAAATACATAAATAAATAAATAAATAAATAAACAAACATTATTTTGAAAGGATAAGAAAGAAAGAAAGACCAGGCAGGCCTGCCGTCCTTATCTCTGTCTGTCTGTCTGTCTGATTGTCTGTCTGATCCCCTGGAACTGGAGATGGGCCACCATATAGTTGCTGGTAGTTGATCCCAGGTTCTCTGGAAGAAGAGACAATGCTGTTAATTGTTGAGCCCTTTCAGTGGCCCCACCCATCTTAAATTTTTAGAAGTGTATGTGAATCTGTGTTTATGTCCATCTTATGCAGACAATAAGAGGGATTTAGATTCTCCAGAATATGACACCCTCTTCTAGAGTGTCTGAAGACAGCTACAGTGTACTTATATCGAATAAATACATAAATAAATACATAAACATTTTTTAAAAAGGATAAGAAAGAAAGAAAAACCAGGGAGGCCTACCACCCTTGTCTGTCTGTCTCTTTGTCTGCCTGATCCCCTGGAACTGGAGATGGGCCACCATATAGTTGCTGGTAGTTGATCCCAGGTTCTCTGGAAGAGGAGACAATGCTGTTAAATGTTGAGCCCTTTCAGTGGCCCCACCCATCTTTAAATTTTTAGAAGTATATGTGAGGCTGTGTTCATGTACATCATATGTAGACACCCTCTTCTGGAGAGTCTGAAGACAGCTATAGTGTACTTATATCTAATAAATACATAAATAAATAAATAAATAATAAATGAATAAATAAATAAATAAACATTTTTTAAAAAGGATAAGAAAGAAAGAAAAATCAGGCAGGCCTGCAATCCTTATCTCTGTCGGTCTCTCTGTCTGTCTTATCCCCTGGAACTTGAGATGGGTCGCCATATAGTTGCTGGTAGTTGATCCCACGTTCTCTGGAAGAAGAGACAATGCTGTTAATTGTTGAGCCCTTTCAGTGGGCCAACCCATCTTTTAATTTCTAAAAGTATATGTGAGGCTGTGTTTATGTACATCATATGCAGACCATAAGTGGGATTTAGATTCTCCAGAAGATGACACCCTCTTCTAGAGTGTCTGAAGACAGCTACAGTGTACTTATATCTAATAAATAAATAAATAAATAAATAAATAAATAAATAAATATTTTTTAAAAAGTATAAGAAAGAAAGAAAGACCAGGCAGGCCTGCCCTCCTTATCTCTGTCTGTCTGTCTGTCTGTCTGTCTGATCCCCTGGAACTGGAGATGGGCCACCATATAATTGCTGGTAGTTGATCCCAGGTTCTCTGGAAGAAGAGACAATGCTGTTAATTGCTGAGCACTTTCAGTGGCCCCAACCATCTTAAATTTTTAGAAGTGTATGTGAATCTGTGTTTATGTCCATCATATGCAGATCATAAGAGGGATTTATATTCTCCAGAATCTGACACCCTCTTCTGGAGTGTCTGAAGACAGCTACAGTGTACTTATATATAATAAATAAATAAATAAATAAATAAATAAATAAATAAATAAATAAATAAATAAATAAATATATAAATAAACATTTTTGAAAAAGGATAAGAAAGAATGTAAGACCAGGCAGGCCTGCCATCCTTATCTCTGTCTGTCTGTCTGTCTGTCTGATCCCCTGGAACTGGAGATGGGCCGCCATATAGTTTCTGCTAGTTGATCCCAGGTTCTCTGGTAGAGGAGACAATGCTGTTAATTGTTTGCCGTTTCAGTGGCCCCACACATCTTTAAATTTTTAGAAGTATATGTGAGGCTGTGTTTATGTACATCATATGCAGACCATAAGAGGGATTTAGATTCTCCAGAATATGACACCCTCTTCTGAAGTGCGTGAAGACAGCTACAGTGTACTTATATCTAATAAATACATATATAAATAAATAAACCTTTTTAAAATGTATAAGAAAAAAAGAAAAACCAGGCAGGCCTGCAATCCTTGTCTGTCTGTCTGTATGTATGTCTGTCTGATCCCCAGGAACTGGAATTGGGCCACAATATAGTTGCTGGTAGTTGATCCCAGGTCCTCTGGAAGAGGAGACAATGCTGTTATTTGTTGAGCCTTTTCAGTGGCCCCAACTTTCTTTAAATTTTTAGAAGTATATGTGAGGCTGTGTTTATGTACATCATATGCAGACCATAAGAGGGATATAGATTCTCCAGAATCTGACACCCTCTTCTGGAGAGTCTGAAGATAGCAACAGTGTACTTATATCTAATAAATAAATAAATAAATAAATAAATAAATAAATAAATAAATAAATGAATAAATAAATAAATAAACATTTTTAAAAAGGATAAGAAAGAAAGAAAAATCAGGCAGGCCTGCCATCCTCATCTCTGTCTGTCTCTCTGTCTGTCTGATCCCCTGCAACTCGAGATGGGCCACCATATAGTTGCTGGTATTTGATCCCACTTTCTCTGGAAGAGGAGACAATGGTGTTAATTGTTGAGCCCTTTCAGTGGGCCCACACATCTTTAAATTTTTACAAGTATATGTGAGGCTGTGTTTATGAACATCATATGCAGACCATAAGAGGGATTTAGTATCTCCATTAGATGACACCCTCTTCTAGAGTGTCTGAAGACATCTACAGTGTACTTATATTTAATAAATACATAAATAAATAAATAAATAAATAAATAAATAAATAAACATTTTTTTAAAAGTATGGGTTGGTGAGATGGCTCAGTGTGTAAGAGCACCCTACTGCTCTTCCGAAGGTCCAGAGTTCAAATCCCAGCAACCACATGGTGGCTCACAACCATCCGTAACGAGATCTGGCGCTTTCTTCTGGAGTGTCTGAAGACAGCTACAGTGTACTTACATATAATAAATAAATAAATCAAAAAAAAAGTATAAGAAATAAAGAAAGACCAGGCAGGCCTGCCATCCTTATCTCTGTCTCTCTGTCTGTCTGTCTGTCTGATCCACTGGCCTGGAGATGGGCCAACA
Source organism: Mus caroli (assembly GCF_978045245.1). NCBI lineage: Eukaryota > Metazoa > Chordata > Mammalia > Rodentia > Muridae > Mus > Mus caroli. The sequence continues at coordinate 576,665 of NW_028227303.1, read as the reverse complement.
TAAGGTGCTGGTAGTTGATCCCAGGTTCTCTGGTAGAGGAGACAATGCTGTTAATTGTTGAGCCCTCTCAGTTGCCCCACACATCTTTAAATTTTTAGAAGTATATGTGAGGCTGTGTTTATGTACATCATATGCAGACCATAAGAGGGATATAGATTCTCCAGAATCTGACACCCTCTTCTGGAGAGTCTGAAGACAGCTACAGTGTACTTATATCTAATAAATACATAAATAAATAAATAAATGAATAAATAAATAAATAAACATTTTTTAAAAAGGATAAGAAAGAAAGAAAAATCAGGCAGGCCTGCCATCCTTATCTCTGTCTGTCTGTCTGTCTGTCTGTCTGTCTTATCCCCTGGAACTTGAGATGGGCCACCATATAGTTGCTGGTAGTTGATCCCACGTTCTCTGGAAGAAGAGACGATGGTGTTAATTGTTGAGCCCTTTCAGTGGGCCCAACCATCTTTTAATTTTTAGAAGTATATGTTAGGCTGTGTTTATGTACATCATATGAGGACCATAAGAGGGATTTAGATTCTCCAGAAGATGACACCCTCTTCTAGAGTGTCTGAAGACAGCTACAGTGTACTTATGTCTAATAAATAAAGAAATAAATAAATAAATAAATAAATAAATAAATAAATAAATATTTTTATTAAGTATAAGAAAGAAAGAAAGACCAGGCAGGCCTCCATCCTTATCTCTGTCTCTCTGTCTGTCTGTCTGTCTGATCCACTGGAACTGGAGATGGGCCACCATAAGGTGCTGGTAGTTTATCCCAGGTTCTCTGAAAGAGGAGACAATGCTGTTAATTGTTGAGCCCTCTCAGTGACCCCACACATCTTTAAATTTTTAGAAGTATATGTGAGGCTGTGTTTATGTACATCATATGCAGATCATAAGAGGGATTTAGATTCGCCAGAATTTGACACCCTCTTCTAGAGTGTCTGAAGACAACTACAGTGTACTTATATCTAATAAATACATAAATAAATAAATAAATAAATAAATAAATAAATAAACATTATTTTAAAAGGATAAGAAAGAAAGAAAGACCAGGCAGGCCTGCCCTCCTTATCTCTGTCTGTCTGACTGTCTGTCTGTCTGTCTGATCCCCTGGAACTGGAGATGGGCCACCATATAGTTGCTGGTAGTTGATCCCAGGTTCTCTGGAAGAAGAGACAATGCTGTTAATTGCTGAGCCCTTTCAGTGGCCCCACCCATCTTAAATTTTTAGAAGTGTATGTGAATCTGTGTTTATGTCCATCATATGCAGACCATAAGAGGGATTTAGATTCTCCAGAATCTGACACCCTCTTCTGGAGCGTCTGAAGACAGCTACTGTGTACTTATATATAATAAATAAATAAATAAATAAATAAATAAATAAATAAATAAACATTTTTTAAAAGGATAAGAAAGAAAGAAAAATCAGGCAGTCCTGCCATTCTTATCTCTGTCTGTCTGTCTGTCTGTCTCATCCCCTGCAACTTGAGATGGGCCACCATATAGTTGCTGGTAATTGATCCCACGTTCTCTGGAAGAGGAGACAATGGTGTTAATTGTTGAGCCCTTTCAGTGGGCCCACACATCTTTAAATTTTTACAAGTATATGTGAGGCTGTGTTTATGAACATCATATGCAGACCATAAGAGGGATTTAGAATCTCCATTAGATGACACCCTCTTCTGGAGTGTCTGAAGACAGCTACAGTGTACTTATATCTAATAAATAAATAAATAAATAAATAAATAAATAAATAAATAAATAAATAAATAAACATTTTTTTAAAAGTATGGGCTGGTGAGATGGCTCAGTGGGTAAGAGCACCCTACTGCTCTTCCGAAGGTCCAGAGTTCAAATCCCAGCAACCACATGGTGGCTCACAACCATCCGTAACGAGATCTGGCGCTTTCTTCTGGAGTGTCTGAAGACAGCTACAGTGTACTTACATATAATAAATAAATAAATCAAAAAAAAAAGTATAAGAAATAAAGAAAGACCAGGCAGGCCTGCCATCCTTATCTCTGTCTCTCTGTCTGTCTGTCTGTCTGATCCACTGGCCTGGAGATGGGCCAACATAAGGTGCTGGTAGTTGATCCCAGGTTCTCTGGTAGAGGAGACAATGCTGTTAATTGTTGAGCCCTCTCAGTTGCCCCACACATCTTTAAATTTTTAGAAGTATATGTGAGGCTGTGTTTATGTACATCATATGCAGACCATAAGAGGGATATAGATTCTCCAGAATCTGACACCCTCTTCTGGAGAGTCTGAAGACAGCTACAGTGTACTTATATCTAATAAATACATAAATAAATAAATAAATGAATAAATAAATAAATAAACATTTTTTAAAAAGGATAAGAAAGAAAGAAAAATCAGGCAGGCCTGCCATCCTTATCTCTGTCTGTCTGTCTGTCTGTCTGTCTGTCTTAACCCCTGGAACTTGAGATGGGCCACCATATAGTTGCTGGTAGTTGATCCCACGTTCTCTGGAAGAAGAGACGATGGTGTTAATTGTTGAGCCCTTTCAGTGGGCCCAACCATCTTTTAATTTTTAGAAGTATATGTTAGGCTGTGTTTATGTACATCATATGAGGACCATAAGAGGGATTTAGATTCTCCAGAAGATGTCACCCTCTTCTAGAGTGTCTGAAGACAGCTACAGTGTACTTATGTCTAATAAATAAAGAAATAAATAAATAAAGAAATAAATAAATAAATATTTTTATTAAGTATAAGAAAGAAAGAAAGACCAGGCAGGCCTCCATCCTTATCTCTGTCTCTCTGTCTGTCTGTCTGTCTGATCCACTGGAACTGGAGATGGGCCACCATAAGGTGCTGGTAGTTTATCCCAGGTTCTCTGAAAGAGGAGACAATGCTGTTAATTGTTGAGCCCTCTCAGTGACCCCACACATCTTTAAATTTTTAGAAGTATATGTGAGGCTGTGTTTATGTACATCATATGCAGATCATAAGAGGGATTTAGATTCGCCAGAATTTGACACCCTCTTCTAGAGTGTCTGAAGACAACTACAGTGTACTTATATCTAATAAATACATAAATAAATAAATAAATAAATAAACATTATTTTAAAAGGATAAGAAAGAAAGAAAGAAAGACCAGGCAGGCCTGCCCTCCTTATCTCTGTCTGTCTGACTGTCTGTCTGTCTGTCTGATCCCCTGGAACTGGAGATGGGCCACCATATAGTTGCTGGTAGTTGATCCCAGGTTCTCTGGAAGAAGAGACAATGCTGTTAATTGCTGAGCCCTTTCAGTGGCCCCACCCATCTTAAATTTTTAGAAGTGTATGTGAATCTGTGTTTATGTCCATCATATGCAGACCATAAGAGGGATTTAGATTCTCCAGAATCTGACACCCTCTTCTGGAGCGTCTGAAGACAGCTACTGTGTACTTATATATAATAAATAAATAAATAAATAAATAAATAAATAAATAAACATTTTTTAAAAGGATAAGAAAGAAAGAAAAATCAGGCAGTCCTACCATTCTTATCTCTGTCTGTCTGTCTGTCTGTCTCATCCCCTGCAACTTGAGATGGGCCACCATATAGTTGCTGGTATTTGATCCCACGTTCTCTGGAAGAGGAGACAATGGTGTTAATTGTTGAGCCCTTTCAGTGGGCCCACACATCTTTAAATTTTTACAAGTATATGTGAGGCTGTGTTTATGAACATCATATGCAGACCATAAGAGGGATTTAGAATCTCCATTAGATGACACCCTCTTCTAGAGTGTCTGAAGACAGCTACAGTGTACTTATATCTAATAAATACATAAATAAATAAATAAATAAATAAATAAATAAATAAACATTTTTTTAAAAGTATGGGCTGGTGAGATGGCTCAGTGGGTAAGAGCACCCTACTGCTCTTCCGAAGGTCCAGAGTTCAAATCCCAGCAACCACATGGTGGCTCACAACCATCCGTAACGAGATCTGGCGCTTTCTTCTGGAGTGTCTGAAGACAGCTACAGTGTACTTACATATAAAAAATAAATAAATCTAAAAAAAAAAAAAAAGTATAAGAAATAAAGAAAGACCAGGCAGGCCTGCCATCCTTATCTCTGTCTCTCTGTCTGTCTGTCTGTCTGATCCACTGGCCTGGAGATGGGCCAACATAAGGTGCTGGTAGTTGATCCCAGGTTCTCTGGTAGAGGAGACAATGCTGTTAATTGTTGAGCCCTCTCAGTTGCCCCACACATCTTTAAATTTTTAGAAGTATATGTGAGGCTGTGTTTATGTACATCATATGCAGACAATAAGAGGGATTTAGATTCTCCAGAATCTGACACACTCTTCTGGAGTGTCTGAAGACAGCTACAGTGTACTTATATCTAATAAATACATAAATAAATATATAAATAAACATTTTTTAAAAAGGATAATAAAGAAAGAAAGACCAGGCAGGCCTGCCATCCTTATCACTGTCTGTATGTCTGTCTGTCTGATCCCCTGGAACTGGAAATGGGCCACCATATAGTTGCTGGTAGTTGATCCCAGGTACTCTGGAAGAGGAGACAATGCTGTTAATTGTTGAGCTTTTAGAGTGGCCCCACACTTCTTAAAATTTTTAGAAGCATATGTGAGGCTGTCTTTATGTACATCATATGCAGACCATAAGAGGGATTTAGATTCTCCAGAATCTGACACCCTCTTTTGGAGTGTCTGAACAGCTACAGTGTACTTATATCTAATAAATAAATAAATAAATAAATAAATAAATAAATAAATAAATGAATAAATAAATAAACATTTTTAAAAGGATAAGAAGAAAGAAAGACCAGGCAGGCCTGCCATCCATATCTCTGTCTGTCTGTCTGTCTGTCAATCTGATACCTGGGAACTTGAGATGGCCCACGAATAGTTGCTGGTAGTTGATCCCTGGTTCTCTAGAAGAGGAGACAATGCTGTTAATTGTTGAGCCCTTTCAATGGCGCCACCCATCTTTAAATATTTAGAAGTATATGTGAGGCTGTGTTTATGTACATCACATGCAGACCATAAGAGGGATTTAGATTCTCCAGAATCTGACACCCTCTCCTGGAATGTCTGAAGACAGCTACAATGTACTTATATCTAATAAATAAATAGATAAATAAATAAATAAATAAATAAACATTTTTTAAAAAGGATAAGAAAGAAAGAAAGACCAGGCAGGCCTGCCATCCATAACTCTGTCTGTCTGTTTGTCTGTCTATCTGATCCCCGGGAACTGGAGATGGGCCACCATATAGTTGCTGGTAGTTGATCCAAGGTTCTCTGGAAGATGAGACAATGCTGTTAATTTTTGAGCACTTTCAGTGGCCCCACACTTCTTTAAATATTTAGAAGTATATGTGAGGCTGTGTTTATGTACATCATATTCAGATTATAAGAGGATTTAGATTCTCCAGAATCTGACACCCTCTACTGGAGTGTCTGAAGACAGCTACAGTGTACTTATATATAATAAATACATAAATAAATAAATGAATAAATGAATAAATAAATAAATAAACATTTTTTAAAAAGGATAAGAAAGAAAGTAAAACCAGGCAGGCCTGCAATCCTTGTCTGTCTGTCTGTCTGTCTGATCCCCTGGAACTGGAGATGGGCCACCATATAGTTGCTGATAGTTGATCCCAGGTTCTCTGGTAGAGGAGACAATGCTGTTAATTATTGAGCCGTTTCAGTGGACCCACACATCTTTAAATTTTTAGAAGTATATGTGAGGCTGTGTTTATGTACATCATATACAGACCATAAGAGGGATTTAGATTCTCCAGAATATGACACCCACTTCTGAAGTGTCTGAAGATAGCTACAGTGTACTTATATCTAATAAATACATATATAAATAAATAAACATTTTTAAAATGTATAAGAGAAGAAAGAAAAACCAGGCAGGCCTGCAATCCTTGTCTGTCTGTCTGTCTGTATGTCTGTCTTATCCCCTGGAACTGGAGATGGGCCACAATATAGTTGCTGGTAGTTGATCCCAGGTCCTCTGGAAGAGGAGACAATGCTGTTAATTGTTGAGCCCATTCAGTGGACCCACCCATCTTTAAATTTTTAGAAGTATATGTGAGGCTGTGTTTATGTACATCATATTCAGACCATAAGAGGGATTTAGATTCTCCAGAATCTGACACCCTCTTCTGGAGTGTCTGAAGACGGCTACAGTGTTCTTATATCTAATACATAAATAAATAAATAAATAAATAAATAAATAAATAAATAAATAAACATTTTTTAAACCGGATAAGAAAGAAAGAAAGACCAGGCAGGGTTGCCATCCTTATCTCTGACTCTCTGTCTGTCTGTCTGTCTGATCCACTGGAACTGGAGATGGGCCACCATAAGGTGCTGGTAGTTTATTCCAGGTTCTCTGAAAGAGGAGACAATGCTGTTAATTGTTGAGCCCTCTCAGTGGCCCCACACATCTTTAAATTTTTAGAAGTATATGTGAGGCTGTGTTTATGTACATCATATGCAGACCATAAGAGGGATTTAGATTCTCTAGAATCTGACACCCTCTTCTGAAGTGTCTGAAGACAGCTACAGTGTACTTATATCTAATAAATACATAAATAAAAATATAAATAAACATTTTTTTAAAAAGGATAAGAAAGAAAGAAAGACCAGGCAGGCCTGCCATCCTTAGCACTGTCTGTATGTCTGTCTGTCTGATCCCCTGGAACTGGAGATGGGCCACCATATAGTTGCAGGTAGTTGATCCCAGGTACTCTGGAAGAGGAGACAATGCTGTTAATTGTTGAGCTTTTAGAGTGGCCCCACCCTTCTTTAAATTTTTAGAAGTATATGTGAGGCTGTGTTTATGTACATCATATGCAGGCCATAAGAGGGATTTAGATTCTCCAGAATCTGACACCCTCTTCTGGAGTGTCTGAACAGCTACAGTGTACTTATATCTACTAAAAACATAAATAAATAGATAAATAAATAAATAAATAAGTAAATATTTTTTTAAAAGGATAAGAAAGAAAGAAAGACCAGGCAGGCCTGGCATCCATATCTCTGCCTGTCTGTCTGTCTGTCTATCTGAACCCCGGGAACTGGAGATGGGCCACCATATAGTTGCTGGTAGTTGATCCAAGGTTCTCTGGAAGAGGAGACAATGCTGTTAATTGTTGAGCCCTTTCAGTGGCCCCACACTTCTTTAAATATTTAGAAGTATATGTGAGGCTGTGTTTATGTACATCATATTCAGATTATAAGAGGATTTAGATTCTCCAGAATCTGACACCCTCTTCTGGAGTGTCTGAAGACAGCTACAGTGTACTTATATATAATAAATAAATAAATAAATAAATAAATAAATAAATAAATAAATAAATAAACATTTTTTAAAAAGGATAAGAAAGAAAGTAAGACCAGGCAGGCCTGCCAACCTTATCTCTGTCTGTCTGTCTGTCTGTATGTCTGATCCCCTGGAACTGGAGATGGGCCACCATATAGTTGCTGGTAGTTGATCCCAGGTTCTCTGGAAGAGGAGACAATGCTGTTAATTGTTGAGCCCTTTCGGTGGCCCCACACTTCTTTAAATATTTAGAAGTATATGTGAGGCTGTGTTTATGTACATCATATTCAGATTATAAGAGGATTTAGATTCTCCAGAATCTGACACCCTCTTCTGAAGTGTCTGAAGACAGCTACAGTGTACTTATATCTAATAAATACATAAATAAATAAATAAATAAACATTTTTGAAAAAGGATAAGAAAGAAAGTAAGACCAGGCAGGCCTGCCATCCTTATCTCTGTCTGTCTGTCTGTCTGATCCCCGGGAACTGGAGATGGGCCACCATATAGTTGCTGGTAGTTGATCCAAGGTTCTCTGGAAGAGGAGACAATGCTTTTAATTGTTGATCCCTTTCAGTGGCCCCACACTTCTTTAAATATTTAGAAGTATATGTGAGGCTGTGTTTATGTACATCATATTCAGATTATAAGAGGATTTAGATTCTCCAGAATCTGACACCCTCTACTGGAGTGACTGAAGACAGCTACAGTGTACTTATATATAATAAATACATAAGTAAATAAATAAATAAATAAATAAACATTTTTTAAAAAGGATAAGAAAGAAAGAACAGGCAGGCCTGCCATCCTTATCTCTGTCTGTCTGTCTGTCTCTCTGATCCCCTGGAACTGGAGATGGGCTACCATAAATTTGCTGGTAGTTGATCCCAGGTTCTCTGGAAGAGGAGACAATGCTGTTAATTTTTGAGCCCTATCAGTGGCCCTACCCATCTTTAAATATTTAGAAGTATATGTGAGGCTGTGTTTATGTACATCATATGCAGACCATAAGAGGGATTTAGATTCTCCAGAATCTGACACCCTCTTCTGGAGTGTCTGAAGACAGCTACAGTGTACTTATATCTAATAAATAAATAAATAAATAAATAAATAAATAAATAAATAAATAAACATTTTTTAAAAAGGATAAGAAGGAAAGTAAGGCCAGGCAGGCCTGCCATCCTTATCTATGTCTGTCTGTCTGTCTGTCTGTCTGATCCTCTGGAACTGGAGATGGGCCACCATATAGTTGCTGGTAGTTGATCCCAGGTTCTCTGGAAGATGAGACAATGCTGCTAATTGTTGAGCCCTTTCAGTGGCCCCACCCATTTTTAATTTTTAAAAGTATATGTGATGCTGTGTTTATGTACATCATATTCAGACCATAAGAGGGATTTAGATTCTCTAGAATCTGTCACCCTCTTCTGGAGTGTCTGAAGACGGCTACAGTGTACTTATATCTAATAAATACATAAATAAATAAATAAATAAATAAATAAATAAATATATAAACATTTTTTAAAAAGTATAAAAAATAAAGAAAGACCAGGCAGGCCTGCCATCCTTATCTCTGTCTCTCTGTCTGTCTGTCTGTCTGATCCACTGGAACTGGAGATGGGCCACCATAAGGTGCTGGTAGTTTATCCCAGGTTCTCTGAAAGAGGAGACAATGCTGTTAATTGTTGAGCCCTCTCAGTGGCCCCACACATCTTTAAATTTTTAGAAGTATATGTGAGGCTGTGTTTATGTACATCATATGCAGACCATAAGAGGGATTTAGATTCTCCAGAATCTGACACCCTCTTTTGGAGTGTCTGTACAGCTATAGTGTACTTATATCTAATAAATAAATAAATAAATAAATAAATAAATAAATAAATAAACAAACATTTCTTTTAAAAAAGGATAAGAAGAAAGAAAGACCAGGCAGGCCTGCCATCCTTATCACTGTCTGTCTGTCTGTCTGTCTGATCCCTGGAACTGGAGATGGACCACCATATAGTTGCTGGTAGTTGATCCCAGGTTCTCTATAAGAGGAGACAATGCTGTTAATTGTTGAGCCCTTTCAGTGGCCGCACACATCTTATAATTTTTAGAAGTATATGTTAGGCTGTGTTTATGTACATCATATGCAGACCATAAGAGGGATTTAGATTCTCCAGAATCTGACACCCTCTTCTGGAGTGTCTGAACAGCTAGAGTGTACTTTTATCTAATAAATACATAAATAAATACATAAATAAATAAATAAATAAATAAATAAATAAATAAACATTTTTTAAAAAATATAAGAAATAAAGACCAGGCAGGCCTGCCATCCTTATCTCTGTCTCTCTGTCTGTCTGTCTGTCTGATCCACTGGAACTGGAGATGGGCCACCATAAGTTGCTGGTAGTTTATCCCAGGTTCTCTGAAAGAGGAGACTATGCTGTTAATTGTTGAGCCCTCTCATTGGCCCCACCCATCTTTAAATTTTTAGAAGTACATGTGAGGCTGTGTTTATGTACATCATATGCAGACCATAAGAGGGATTTAGATTCTCCAGAATCTGACACCCTCTTCTGTAGTGTCTGAAGACAGCTACAGTGTACTTATATCTAATAAATACATAAATAAATATATAAATAAACATTTTTTAAAAAGGATAAGAAAGAAATAAAGACCAGGCAGGCCTGCCATCCTTATCACTGTCTCTATGTCTGTCTGTCTGTCTGATCCCCTGGAACTGGAGATGGGCCACGATATAGTTGCTGGTAGTTGATCCCAGGTACTCTGGAAGAGGAGACAATGCTATTAATTGTTGAGGTTTTAGAGTGGCCCCACCCTTCTTTAAATTTTTAGAAGTATATGTGAGGCTGTGTTTATGTACATCATATGCAGACCATAAGAGGGATTTAGATTCTCCAGAATCTGACACCCTCTTCTGGAGTGTCTGAACAGCTAGAGTGTACTTATTTCTACTAAATACATAAATAAATAAATAAATAAATAAATAAATAAATAAATAAATAAACAAACAAACATTTTTTTAAAAAAGATAAGACAGAAAGAAGACCTGGCACGCCTGCCATCCATATCTCTGTCTGTCTGTCTGTCTGTCTGTCTATCTGATCTCTGGGAACTGGAGATGGGCCACGAATAGTTGCTGGTAGTTGATCCCATGTTCTCTGGAAGAGGAGTCAGTGCTGTTAATTGTTGAGCCCTTTCAGTGGCCCCACCCATCTTTAAATTTTTAGAAGTATATGTGAGGCTGTGTTTACGTACATCATATGCAGACCATAAGAGGGATTTAGTTTCTCCAGAATCTGACACCCTCTTCTGGAGTGTCTGAACAGCTACAGTGTACTTATATCTAATAAATAAATAAATAAATAAATAAATGAATAAATAAATAAATAAATAAACAAATATTTTTTTAAAAAAAGGATAAGAAAGAAAGAAAGACTAGGCAGGCCTGCCATCCTTATCACTGTCTGTCTGTCTGTCTGTCTGATCCCCTGGAACTGGAGATGGACCACCATATAGTTGCTGGTAGTTGATCCCAGGTTCTCTATAAGACGAGACAATGCTGTTAATTGTTGAGCCCTTTCAGTGTCCCCACAGATCTTTTAATTTTTAGAAGTATATGTTAGGCTGTGTTTATGTACATCATATGGAGACCATAAGAGGGAGTTAGATTCTCCAGAATCTGACACCCTCTACTGGAGTGTCTGAACAGCTACAGTGTACTTATATGTAATAATTACATAAATAAATAAATAAATAAATAAATAAATAAATAAATAAATATTTTTTAAAAAGGATAAGAAAGAAAGAAAGAAAGACCAGGCAGGCCTGCCATCCTTATCTCTGTCTGTCTGTCTGTCTGTCTGATCCCCTGGAACTGGAGATGGGCCACTTTGTAGGTGCTGGAGGTTGATCCCAGGTTCTCTGGAAGAGGAGACAATGCTGTTCATTGTTGAGTCCTTTCAGTGGCCTTTTAATTTTTTAAGTATATGTGAGGCTGTGTTTATGTACATCATATTGAGACCATAAGAGGGATTTAGATTCTCTAGATTCTGACACCCTCTTCTGGAGTGTCTGCAGACGGCTACAGTGTAGTTATATCTAATAAATAAATAAATTAATAAATAAATAAATAAATATTTTTTAAAATTATAAGAAATAAAGAAAGACCAGGCAGGCCTGCCATCTTTATCTCTGTCTCTCTGTCTGTCTGTCTGTCTGTCTGATCCACTGGAACTGGAGGTGGGCCACCATAATGTGCTGGTAGTTTATGCCAGGTACTCTGAGGAGACAATGCTGTTAATTGTTGAGCCCTCTCAGTGGCCCCACACATCTTTAAATTTTTAGAAGTATATGTGAGGCTGTGTTTATGTACATCATATGCAGACCATAAGAGGGATTTAGATTCTCCAGAATCTGACACCCTCTTCTGGAGTGTCTGAAGACAGCTACAGTGTACTTATATCTAATAAATACATAAATAAATATATAAATAAACATTTTTTTAAAGGATTAGAAAGAAAGAAAGACCAGGCAGGCCTGCCATCCATATCTCTGTCTGTTTGTCTGTCTGTCTATCTGATCCCTGGGAACTGGAGATGGGCCAGGAATAGTTGCTGGTAGTTGATCCCAGGTTCTCTGGAAGAGGAGACAATGCTGTTAATTGTTGAGCCCTTTCAGTGGCGCCACCCATCTTTAAATATTTAGAAGTATATGTGAGGCTGTGTTTATGTACATCATATGCAGACCATAAGAGGGATTTAGATTCTCCAGAATCTGACACCCTCTTTTGGAGTGTCTGTACAGCTATAGTGTACTTATATCTAATAAATAAATAAATAAATAAATAAATAAATAAATAAATAAATAAATAAACAAACATTTTTTTTAAAAAAGGATAAGAAGAAAGAAAGACCAGGCAGGCCTGCCATCCTTATCACTGTCTGTCTGTCTGTCTGTCTGATCCCTGGAACTGGAGATGGACCACCATATAGTTGCTGGTAGTTGATCCCAGGTTCTCTATAAGAGGAGACAATGCTGTTAATTGTTGAGCCCTTTCAGTGGCCGCACACATCTTATAATTTTTAGAAGTATATGTTAGGCTGTGTTTATGTACATCATATGCAGACCATAAGAGGGATTTAGATTCTCCAGAATCTGACACCCTCTTCTGGAGTGTCTGAACAGCTAGAGTGTACTTTTATCTAATAAATACATAAATAAATACATAAATAAATAAATAAATAAATAAATAAATAAATAAACATTTTTTAAAAAATATAAGAAATAAAGACCAGGCAGGCCTGCCATCCTTATCTCTGTCTCTCTGTCTGTCTGTCTGTCTGATCCACTGGAACTGGAGATGGGCCACCATAAGTTGCTGGTAGTTTATCCCAGGTTCTCTGAAAGAGGAGACTATGCTGTTAATTGTTGAGCCCTCTCATTGGCCCCACCCATCTTTAAATTTTTAGAAGTACATGTGAGGCTGTGTTTATGTACATCATATGCAGACCATAAGAGGGATTTAGATTCTCCAGAATCTGACACCCTCTTCTGTAGTGTCTGAAGACAGCTACAGTGTACTTATATCTAATAAATACATAAATAAATATATAAATAAACATTTTTTAAAAAGGATAAGAAAGAAATAAAGACCAGGCAGGCCTGCCATCCTTATCACTGTCTCTATGTCTGTCTGTCTGTCTGATCCCCTGGAACTGGAGATGGGCCACGATATAGTTGCTGGTAGTTGATCCCAGGTACTCTGGAAGAGGAGACAATGCTATTAATTGTTGAGGTTTTAGAGTGGCCCCACCCTTCTTTAAATTTTTAGAAGTATATGTGAGGCTGTGTTTATGTACATCATATGCAGACCATAAGAGGGATTTAGATTCTCCAGAATCTGACACCCTCTTCTGGAGTGTCTGAACAGCTAGAGTGTACTTATTTCTACTAAATACATAAATAAATAAATAAATAAATAAATAAATAAATAAATAAATAAACAAACAAACATTTTTTTAAAAAAGATAAGACAGAAAGAAAGACCTGGCACGCCTGCCATCCATATCTCTGTCTGTCTGTCTGTCTGTCTGTCTATCTGATCTCTGGGAACTGGAGATGGGCCACGAATAGTTGCTGGTAGTTGATCCCATGTTCTCTGGAAGAGGAGTCAGTGCTGTTAATTGTTGAGCCCTTTCAGTGGCCCCACCCATCTTTAAATTTTTAGAAGTATATGTGAGGCTGTGTTTACGTACATCATATGCAGACCATAAGAGGGATTTAGTTTCTCCAGAATCTGACACCCTCTTCTGGAGTGTCTGAACAGCTACAGTGTACTTATATCTAATAAATAAATAAATAAATAAATAAATGAATAAATAAATAAATAAATAAACAAATATTTTTTTAAAAAAAGGATAAGAAAGAAAGAAAGACTAGGCAGGCCTGCCATCCTTATCACTGTCTGTCTGTCTGTCTGTCTGATCCCCTGGAACTGGAGATGGACCACCATATAGTTGCTGGTAGTTGATCCCAGGTTCTCTATAAGACGAGACAATGCTGTTAATTGTTGAGCCCTTTCAGTGTCCCCACAGATCTTTTAATTTTTAGAAGTATATGTTAGGCTGTGTTTATGTACATCATATGGAGACCATAAGAGGGAGTTAGATTCTCCAGAATCTGACACCCTCTACTGGAGTGTCTGAACAGCTACAGTGTACTTATATGTAATAATTACATAAATAAATAAATAAATAAATAAATAAATAAATAAATATTTTTTAAAAAGGATAAGAAAGAAAGAAAGAAAGACCAGGCAGGCCTGCCATCCTTATCTCTGTCTGTCTGTCTGTCTGTCTGATCCCCTGGAACTGGAGATGGGCCACTTTGTAGGTGCTGGAGGTTGATCCCAGGTTCTCTGGAAGAGGAGACAATGCTGTTCATTGTTGAGTCCTTTCAGTGGCCTTTTAATTTTTTAAGTATATGTGAGGCTGTGTTTATGTACATCATATTGAGACCATAAGAGGGATTTAGATTCTCTAGATTCTGACACCCTCTTCTGGAGTGTCTGAAGACGGCTACAGTGTAGTTATATCTAATAAATAAATAAATTAATAAATAAATAAATAAATATTTTTTAAAATTATAAGAAATAAAGAAAGACCAGGCAGGCCTGCCATCTTTATCTCTGTCTCTCTGTCTGTCTGTCTGTCTGTCTGATCCACTGGAACTGGAGGTGGGCCACCATAATGTGCTGGTAGTTTATGCCAGGTACTCTGAGGAGACAATGCTGTTAATTGTTGAGCCCTCTCAGTGGCCCCACACATCTTTAAATTTTTAGAAGTATATGTGAGGCTGTGTTTATGTACATCATATGCAGACCATAAGAGGGATTTAGATTCTCCAGAATCTGACACCCTCTTCTGGAGTGTCTGAAGACAGCTACAGTGTACTTATATCTAATAAATACATAAATAAATATATAAATAAACATTTTTTTAAAGGATTAGAAAGAAAGAAAGACCAGGCAGGCCTGCCATCCATATCTCTGTCTGTTTGTCTGTCTGTCTATCTGATCCCTGGGAACTGGAGATGGGCCAGGAATAGTTGCTGGTAGTTGATCCCAGGTTCTCTGGAAGAGGAGACAATGCTGTTAATTGTTGAGCCCTTTCAGTGGCGCCACCCATCTTTAAATATTTAGAAGTATATGTGAGGCTGTGTTTATGTACATCATATTCAGACCATAGGAGGGATTTAGATTCTCCAGAATCTGATACCCTCTTCTGGAGTGTCTGAAGACAGCTACAGTGTAGTTATATCTAATAAATAAATAGATAAATAAATAAATAAATAAATAAACATTTTTTAAAAAGGATAAGAAAGAAAGAAAGACCAGGCAGGCCTGCCATCCATATCTCTGTCTGTCTGTCTGTCTGTCTATCTTATCCCCGGGAACTGGAGATGGGCCACCATATAGTTGCTGGTAGTTGATACAAGGTTTTCTGGAAGAGGAGACAATTCTGTTAATTGTTGAGCCCTTTCAGTGGCCCCACACTTCTTTAAATATTTAGAAGTATATGTGAGGCTGTGTTTATGTACATCATATTCAGATTATAAGAGGATTTAGATTCTCCAGAATCTGACACCCTATACTGGAGTGTCTGAAGACAGCTACAGTGTACTTATATATAATAAATAAATAAATAAATAAATAAATAAATAAATAAACATTTTTGAAAAAGGATAAGAAAGAAAGTAAGACCAGGCAGGCCTGCCATCCTTATCTCTGTCTGTCTGTCTGTCTGTCTGATCCACTGGAACTGGAGATGGGCCACCATATAGTTGCAGGTAGTTGATCCCAGGTTCTCTGGAAGAGGAGACAATGCTATTAATTGTTGAGCCCTTTCAGTGGCCCCACCCATTTTTAATTTTTAGAAGTATATGTGATGCTGTGTTTATGTACATCATATTCAGACCATAAGAGGGATTTAGATTCTCTAGAATCTGTCATCCTCTTCTGGAGTGTCTGAAGACGGGTACAGTGTACTTATATCTAATAAATACATAAATAAATAAATAAATAAACATTTTTTAAAAAAGTATAAGAAATAAAGAAAGACCAGGCAGTCCTGCCATCTTTATCTCTGTCTCTCTGTCTGTCTGTCTGTCTGATCCACTGAAACTGTAGATGGGCCACCATAAGGTGCTGGTAGTTTATCCCAGGTTCTCTGAAAGAGGAGACAATGCTGTTAATTGTTGAGCCCTCTCAGTGGCCCCACACATCTTTAAATTTTTAGAAGTATATGTGAGGCTGTGTTTATGTACATCATATGCAGACCATAAGAGGGATTTAGATTCTCCAGAATCTGACACCATCTTCTGGAGTGTCTGAAGACAGCTACAGTGTACTTATATCTAATAAATACATAAATAAATATATAAATAAACATTTTTTTAAAAAGGATAAGAAAGAAAGAAAGACCAGGCAGGCCTGCCATCCTTATCACTGTCTGTATGTCTGTCTGTCTGATCCCCTGGAAGTGGAGATGGGCCACCATATAGTTGCTGGTAGTTGATCCCAGGTGTTCTGGAAGAGGAGACAATGCTGTTAATTGTTGAGCTTTTAGAGTGGCCCCACTCTTCTTTAAATTTTTAGAAATATATGTGAGGCTGTGTTTATGTACATCATATGCAGACCATAAGAGGGATTTAGATTCTCCAGAATCTGACACCCTCTTCTGGAGTGTCTCAACAGCTACAGTGTACTTATATCTAATAAATAAATAAATAAATAAATAAATAAATAAATAAATAAATAAATAAATAAATAAACAAACATTTTTAAAAAAAAAGGATAAGAAAGAAAGAAAGGCCAGGAAGACTGCCATCCTTATCACTGTCTGTCTGTCTGTCTTCTGATCCCCTGGAACTGGAGATGGACCACCATATAGTTGCTGGTAGTTGATTCCAGGTTCTCTATAAGAGGAGACAATGCTGTTAATTGTTGAGCCCTTTCAGTGGCCCCACACAGCTTTTAATTTTTAGAAGTATATGTTAGGCTGTGTTTATGTACATCATATGCAGACCATAAGAGGGATTTAGATTCTCCAGAATCTGACACCCTTTTCTGGAGTGTCTGAACAGCTACAGTGTACTTATATCTAATAAATTCATAAATAAATAAATAAATAAATAAATAAATAAATAAACATTTTTTAAAAAGTATAAGAAATAAAGAAAGACCAGGCAGGCCTGCCATCCTTATCTCTGTCTCTCTGTCTGTCTGTCTGTCTGATCCACTGGAACTGGAGATGGCCCACCATAAGGTGCTGGTAGTTTATCCCAGGTTCTCTGAAAAAGGAGACAATGCTGTTAATTGTTGAGCCCTCTCAGTGGCCCCACACATCTTTAAATTTTTAGAAGTATATGTGAGGCTGTGTTTATGTACATCATATGCAGACCATAAGAGGGATTTAGATTCTCCAGAATCTGACACCCTCTTCTGGAGTGTCTGAAGACAGCTACAGTGTACTTATATCTAAGAAATACATAAATAAATATATAAATAAACATTTTTTAAAAAAGGATAAGAATGAAAGAAAGACCAGACAGGCCTGCCATCCTTAGCACTGTCTGTATGTCTGTCTGTCTGATCCCCTGGAACTGGAGATGGGCCACCATATAGTTGCTGGTAGTCGTTCCCTGGTATTCTGGAAGAGGAGACAATGCTGTTAATTGTTGAGCTTTTAGAGTGGCCCCACCCTTCTTTAAATTTTTAGAAGTAAATGTGAGGCTGTGTTTATGTACATCATATGCAGACCATAAGAAAGATTTAGATTCTCAAGAATATGACACCCTCTTCTGGAGTGTCTGAACAGCTACAGTGTACTTATATCTAATAAATACATAAATAAATAAATAAATAAATAAATAAATAAATAAACATTTTTTTAAAAGGATAAGACAGAAAGAAAGACCTGGCAGGCCTGCCATCCATATCTCTGTCTGTCTGTCCGTCTGTCTGTCTGTCTGTCTATCTGATCCCTGGGAACTGGAGATGGGCCACGAATAGTTGCCTGTAGTTGATCCCAGGTTCTCTGGAAGAGGAGACAATGCTGTTAATTGTTGAGCCCTTTCAGTGGCGCCACCCATCTTTAAATATTTAGAAGTATATGTGAGGCTGTGTTTATGTACATCATATGCAGACCATAAGAGGGATTTAGATTCTCCAGAATCTGACACCCTCTTCTGGAGTGTCTGAAGACAGCTACAGTGTACTTATATCTAATAAATAAATAGATAAATAAATAAATAAGTAAATAAACATTTTTTAAAAAGGATAAGAAAGAAACAAAGACCAGGCAGGCCTACCATCCATATCTCTGTCTGTCTGTCTGTCTGTCTATCTGATCCCCGGGAAATGGAGATGGACCACCATATATTTGCTGGTAGTTGATCCAAGGTTCTCTGGAAGAGGAGACAATGCTGTTAATTGTTGAGCCCTTTCAGTGGCCCCACACTTCTTTAAATATTTAAAAGTATATGTGAGGCTGTGTTTATGTACATCATATTCAGATTATAAGAGGATTTAGATTCTCCAGAATCTGACACACCATACTGGAGTGTCTGAAGACAGCTACAGTGTACTTATATATAATAAATACATAAATAAATAAAGAAATAAATAAATAAATAAATAAATAAACCTTTTTTAAAAAGGAAAAGAAAGAAAGTAAGACCAGGCAGGCCTGCCATCCTTATCTCTGTCTGTCTGTCTGTCTGTCTGATCCCCTGGAACTGGAGATGTGCCACCATATAGTAGCTGGTAGTTAATCCAAGGTTCTCTGGAAGAGGAGACAATGCTGTTAATTGTTGAGCCCTTTCAGTGGCCCCACACTTTTTATATATTTAGAAGTATATGTGAGGCTGTGTTTATGTACATCATATTCAGATTATAAGAGGATTTAGATTCTTCAGAGTCTGACACCCTCTTCTGGAGTGTCTGAAGACAGCTACAGTGTACTTATATCTAATAAATACATAAATAAATATATAAATAAACATTTTTTAAAAAAGGATAAGAAAGAAAGAAAGACCAGGCAGGCCTGCCATCCTTATCTCTGTCTGTCTGTCTGTCTGTCTATCTGATCCCCGGGAACTAAAGATGGGCCACCATATAGTTGCTGGTAGTTGATCCAAGGTTCTCTGGAAGAGGAGACAATGCTGTTAATTGTTGAGCCCTTTCAGAGGCCCCACACTTCTTTAAATATTTAGAAGTATATGTGAGGCTGTGTTTATGTATATCATATTCAGATTATAAGAGGATTTAGATTCTCCAGAATCTGACACCCTATACTGGAGTGTCTGAAGACAACTACAGTGTACTTATATATAATAAATACATAAATAAATAAATAAATAAATAAATAAATAAATAAACAAACATTTTTTAAAAAAGGATAAGAAAGAAAGTAAGACCAGGCAGGCCTGCCATCCTTATCTCTGTCTGTCTGTCTGTCTGTCTGTCTGATCCCCTGGAACTGGAGATGGGCTACCATAAAGTTGCTGGTAGTTTATCACAGGGTTCTGGAAGAGGAGACAATGCTGTTAATTGTTGAGCCCTATCAGTGGCCCTGCCCATCTTTAAATATTTAGAAGTATATGTGAGGCTGTGTTTATGTACATCATATGCAGACCATAAGAGGGATTTAGATTCTCCAGAATCTGACACCCTCTTCTGGAGTGTCTGAAGACAGCTACAGTGTACTTAATTCTAATAAATACATAAATAAATAAATAAATAAATAAATAAACATTTTTTAAAAAGGATAAGAAAGAAAATAAGACTAGGCAGGCCTGCCATCCTTATCTCTGTCTGTCTGTCTGTCTGTCTGCCTGATCCCCTGAACTGGAGATGGGCCACCATATAGTTGCTGGTAGTTGATCCCAGGTTCTCTGGAAGAGGAGACAATGCTGTTAATTGTATAGCCCTTTCAGTGGCTCCACCCATTTTTAATTTTTAGAAGTATATGTGATGCTGTGTTTATGTACTTCATATTCAGACCATAAGCGGGATTTAGATTCTCTATAATCTGTCACCCTCTTCTGGAGTGTCTGAAGACGGCTACAGTGTACTTATATCTAATAAATACATAAATGAATAAATAAATAAATAAACATTTTTTAAAACGAATAAGAAATAAAGAAAGACCAGGCAGGCCTGCCATCCTTATCTCTGTCTCTCTGTCTGTCTGTCGGTCTGATCCACTGGAACTGGAGATGGGCCACCATAAGGTGCTGGTAGTTAATCCCAGGTTCTCTGAAAGAGGAGACAATGCTGTTAATTGTTGAGCCCTTTCTGTGGCCCCACCCATCTTTAAATTTTTAGAAGTATATGTGAGGCTGTGTTTATGTACATCATATGCAGACCATAAGAGGGATTTAGATTCTCCAGAATCTGACACCCTCTTCTGGAGTGTCTGAAGACAGCTACAGTGTACTTATATCTAATAAATCCATAAATGAATATATAAATAAACATTTTTTTAAAAAGGATAAGAAAGAAAGAAAGACCAGGCAGGCCTGCCATCCTTATCACTGTCTGTATGTCTGTCTGTATGATCCCCAGGAACTGGAGATGGGCCACCATATAGTTGCTGGTAGTTGATCCCAGGTACTCTGTAAGAGGAGACAATGCTGTTAATTGTTGAGCTTTTAGAGTGGCCCCACCCTTCTTTAAATTTTTAGAAGTATATGTGAGGCTGTGTTTATGTACATCATATGCAGACCATAAGAGGGATTTAGATTCTCCAGAATCTGACACCCTCTTCTGGAGTGTCTGAACAGCTACAGTGTACTTATATCTAATAAATAAATAAATAAATAAATAAATAAATAAATAAATAAATAAACAAACATTTTTTTAAAAAAAGGATAAGAAAGTAAGAAAGACCCGTCAGGACTGCCATTCTTATCACTGTCTGTCTGTCTGTCTGTCTGATCCCCTGGAACTGGAGATGGGCCACAGTATAGTTGCTGGTAGTTGATCCCAGGTCCTCTGGAAGAGGAGACAATGCTGTTAATTGTTGAGCCCTTTCTGTGGCCCCACCCATCTTTAAATTTTAAGAAGTATATGTGAGGCTGTGTTTATGTACATCATATGTAGACCATAAGAGGGATATTGATTCTCCAGAATCTGCACCGTCTTCTGGAGAGTCTGAAGACAGCTACAGTGTACTTATGTCTTAAATACATAAATAAATAAATAAATGAATAAATGAATAAATAAATAAATAAATAAACATTTTTTTAAAAGGATAAGAAAGAAAGAAAAATCAGGCAGGCCTGCCATCCTTATCTCTGTCTGTCTGTCTGTCTGTCTTATCCCCTGGAACTTGAGATGGGCCACCATATAGTTGCTGGTAGTTGATCCCACGTTCTCTGGAAGAAGAGACGATGGTGTTAATTGTTGAGCCCTTTCAGTGGGCCCACCCATCTTTAAATTTTTAGAAGTATATGTGAGGCTGTGTTTATGTACATCATATGCAGACCATAAGAGGGATTTAGATTCTCCAGAAGATGACACCCTCTTCTAGAGTGTCTGAAGACAGCTACAGTGTACTTATATCTAATAAATACATAAATAAATAAATAAATAAATAAATAAACATTTTTTTTAAAAGTATAAGAAAGAAAGAAAGACCAGGCAGGCCTCCATCCTTATCTCTGTCAGTCTGTCTTTCTGTCTGTCTGATCCCTTGGAACTGGAGATGGGCCACCATATAGTTGCTGTTAGTTGATCCCAGGTTCTCTGGAAGAAGAGTCAATGCTGTTAATTGTTGAGCCCTTTCAGTGGCTCCACCTATCTTTAAATTTTTAGAAGTATATGTTAGGCTGTGTTTATGTACATCATATGCAGACCATAAGAGGGATTTAGATTCTCCAGAATCTGACACCCTCTTCTGGAGTGTCTGAAGACAACTACAGTGTACTTATATCTAATAAATACATAAATAAATAAATAAATAAATAAATAAACATTTTTTAAAAGGGATAAGTAAGAAAGAAAAACCAGGCAGGCCTGCCCTCCTTATCTCTGTCTGTCTGTCTGTCTGTCTGATCCCCTGGAACTGGAGATGGGCCACCATATAGTTGCTGGTAGTTGATCCCAGGTTCTCTGGAAGAAGAGACAATGCTGTTAATTGTTGAGCCCTTTCAGTGGCCCCACCCATCTAAATTTTTAGAAGTGTATGTGAATCTGTGTTTATGTCCATCATATGCAGACCATAAGAGGGATTTATATTCTCCAGAATCTGACATCCTCTTCTGGAGTGTCTGAAGACAGCTACAGTGTACTTATATCTAATAAATCCATAAATAAATAAATAAACATTTTTTAAAAAGTATAAGAAAGAAAGAAAAACCAGGGAGGCCTGCCACCCTTGTCTGTCTGTCTCTTTGTCTGCCTGATCCCCTGGAACTGGAGATGGGCCACCATATAATTGCTGGTAGTTGATCCCAGGTTCTCTGGTAGAGGAGACAATGCTGTTAATTGTTGAGCCCTTTCAGTGGCCCCACACCTCTTTAAATTTTTAGAAGTATATGTGAGGCTGTGTTTATGTACATCATATGCAGACCATAAGAGGGATTTAGATTCTCCAGAATCTGACACCCTCTTCAGGAGTGTATGAAGACAGCTACAGTGTACTTATATATAATAAATACATAAATAAATAAATAAACATTTTTTGAAAAGTATAAGAAAGAAAGAAAGACCATGCAGGCCTCCATCCTTATCTATGTCTGTCTGTCTGTCTGTCTGATACCCTGGAACTGGAGATGGGCCACCATATAGTTGCTGGTAGTTTATCCAAGGTTCTCTGAAAGAGGAGACAATGCTGTTAATTGTTGAGCCCTTTCTGTGGCCCCACCCATCTTTAAATTTTTAGAAGTATATGTGAGGCTGTGCTTATGTACATCATATGCAGACCATAAGAGGGATTTAGATTATCCAGAATCTGACACCCTCTTCTGGAGTGTCTGAAGATAGCTACAGTGTACTTATATCTAATAAATAAATAAATAAATAAATAAATAAATAAATAAATAAACAAACATTTTTTAAAAAGGATAAGAAAGAAAGAAAGACCAGGCAGGGCTGCCATCCTTATCTTTGTCTGTCTGTCTGTCTCTCTGTTTGTCTGTCTGTCTGATCTCCTGGAACTGGAGATGGGCCACCATTTTGTTGCTGGTAGTTGATCCCAGGTCTTCTGAAGAGGAGACAATGCTGTTAATTGTTCAAACCTTTCAGTGGCCCCACCCATCTTTATAATTTCTAGAAGTAAATGTGATGCTGTGTTTATGTACATCATATTCACACCATTAAAGAGGGGTTTATATTCTCCAGAATCTGACACCGTCTTTTGGAGTGTCTATGACAGAAACAGTGTACTTATATCTAATAAATACATAAATAAAGAAATAAACATTTTTTTAAAACGATAAGAAAGAAAGAAAGACCAGGCAGGCCTGCCATCCTTATCTCTGTCTGTCTGTCTGTCTTTCTGATCCTCTGGAACTGGAGATGGGCCACCATAGAGTTGCTTGTAGTTGATCCCAGGTTCTCTGGAAGAGGAGACAATGCTGTTAATTGTTGAGCCCTTTCAGTGGCCCCACCCATCTTTAAATTTTTAGAAGTATATGCGAGGCTGTGTTTATGTACAACATATGCAGACCATAAGAGGGATTTAGATTCTCCAGAATCTGACAACCTCTTCTGGAGTGTCTGAAGATAGCTACAGTGTACTTATATCTAATAAATAAATAAATAAATAAATAAATAAATAAATAAACATTTTTTAAAAAGGATAAGAAAGAAAGAAAGACCAGGCAGGGCTGCCATCCTTATCTTTGTCTGTCTGTCTGTCTCTCTCTTTGTCTGTCTGTCTGATCTCCTGGAACTGGAGATGGGCCACCATTTTGTTGCTGATAGTTGATCCCAGGTCTTCTGAAGAGGAGACAATGCTGTTAATTGTTCAGCCCTTTCAGTGGCCCCACCCATCTTTAAATTTCTAGAAGTAAATGTGATGCTGTGTTTATGTACATCATATTCAGACCCTTAAAGAGGGATTTATATTCTCCAGAATCTGACACCGTCTTTTGGAGTGTCTATGACGGATACAGTGTACTTATATCTAATAAATACATAAATAAAGAAATAAATATTTTTTTAAAAAGAAAAGAAAGAAAGGAAGACCAGGCAGGCCTGCCATCCTTATCTCTGTCTGTCTGTCTGTCTGTCTGATCCTCTGGACCTGGTGATGGGCCACCATAGAGTTGCTTGTAGTTGATCCCAGGTTCTCTGGAAGAGGAGACAATGCTGTTAATTGTTGAGCCCTTTCAGTGGCCCTACCCATCTTTAAATTTTTAGAAGTATATGCGAGGCTGTGTTTATGTACCGAATATGCAGACCATAAGAGGGATTTAGATTCTCCAGAATCTGACACCCTCTTCTGGAGTGTCTGAAGACAGCTACAGTGTACTTATATCTAATAAATTCATAAATAAACAAATGAACATTTTTAAAAAAGGATAATAAGGAAAGAGAGACCAGGCAAGCCTGCCATCCTTGTCTGTCTGTCTGTCTGATCCCCTGGAAATGGAGATGGGCCACCATATAATTGCTGGTAGTTGATCCCAGGTTCTCTGGAAGAGGAGTCAGTGCTGTTAATTGTTGAGCCCTTTCAGTGGCCCCACCCATCTTTAAATTTTTAGAAGTATATGTGAGGCTGTGTTCATGTACATCATATGCAGACCATACGAGGGATATAGATTCTCCAGAATCTGACACCCTCTTCGGGAGTGTTTGAAGACAGCTACAGTGTACTTAAATCTAATAAATACATACTTAAATTAATAAACACTTTTTAAAAAGGATAAGAAAGAATGAAAGACCAGGTAGGCCTGCCATCCTTAACTCTATCTGTCTGTATGTCTGTCTGTCTGTCTGATCCCCTGGAACTGGAGATGGGCCACCATATAGTTGCTGGTAGTTGATCCCAGGTTATCTATAAGAGGAGACAATGCTGTTAATTGTTGATCCCTTTCATTGGCCCCACACATGTTTAAATTTTTAGAAGTAAATGTGAGGCTGTGTTTATGTACATCATATGCAGACCGTAAGAGGGATATAGATTCTCCAGAATCTGACACCCTCTTCTGGAGTGTCTGAAGACAGCTACAGTGTACTTATATCTAATAAATACATAAATAAATAAATAAATAAATAAATAAATAAATAAACATTTTTTAAAAGGGATAAGAAAGAAAGAAAAACCAGGCAGGCCTGCCATCCTTGTCTGTCTTTCTCTCTGTCTGTCTGTCTTGCCTAGCCCCTTGAGTAGCCTAGCCTAGTCCCTTGCCTTGACTAGCCCAGCCCCTTGCCTAGCCTAGCCTAGCCCAGCCCTGCCTTGCCTAGCCCTGCCTATCCCTGTCTTTAACCAGGCTGGCCTCGATCTCAAAAACTGACTGCCTCTGCCTCCAGAGTGCTCTCATTAAGACCTCGAGCCACCACTGATTGTTGTGTTTTCTAAGTCTTACATAGGTATGGTCTGTTTCTCAGCTGTGAAACCCTAATTAACACATGTAGTCTGTCCTAGGTCAGCCATAGCTACAGACTGAGGCCTTTTCTAAAACAAAACAAAAGAAAACAAAAAATAGAAATAATAAAATAAATAAATTAAGCAACCACATGATATCTTTTCTTTCTTACAATGATACTCAGAGCTTGAAGCAGTTCACCCATGAGACCTCAGCTCCGGACATTGAGGCTCTTTCCCTAACAAGTATTATGGCTGAACCTGAGGGGTTCTACTGCTGATTTGGGTCCCCCACTTTAAAAAAATAGTTGTTTTCAAAGGCTGCAGGTTCTTAGCCCTGTTCCTTGTTACAGTTGAGTCACAGCCCTGAAAGTTCAGTGGTAGTTAAAGGCACTGAGAAGGGCTTCCTATAGACATCAAAGACCAAGTCTTTGTTTTTAAAAAGTTAATCTGGATTCCCCCACCCCCTGGCATCCTTAGAATTCCTAGAAAGGAAGGCAGGGACCTGGGCAGAAGGGTGCAAGCCTACTGGTGTTTGTAAGTGGTAACAGAAAGCTTTCTCTTGTTGGTACCCTACCCCAAGTTATACTGTCACTTCTTTTTCCTAGTTGTTGTTTTGTCGGTTTGTATTCTCAACATAGACCCTTTTCCTTCCTAACCTTGGCTGTCCTGAACCTTACTGTGCTTGAACTCAGTGATTTGCCTGTCTTGCTGGGATGAAACTGTGAGCTACCATCCAGAAGGAAGCACCCTGCTGAGGTTAGATTGGGGTCTCTTCCATTTTCCTCTATGAACATGCATATGGCAGGCCTGATCTTTCTTTTTTACTTTTCCTTTTCTTTTTAAAGATTTATTTATTTATTATATTTAAGTATGCTGTAGCTATCTTCAGACAGTCCAGAAGAGGGTGTCAGATTCTGAAGAATCTAAATCATTCTTATTGTCTGCATATGATGTATATAAACACAGCCTCACATATACTCAAAAAAAAAAAAGAAAGAAAAAAGATGTGGCTACAGAGAGGGCTCAACAATTAAGAGCATTGTCTCCTCTTCCAGAGAACCTGGGCTCAATTACCAGTATTATATATGGTGGCCCATCTCCAGTTCCAGGGGATCTAATACTCTGTTCTGGAGTCTGTGGGCACAGCATACACATGCAAAACATTCTTACACAATCATTGAGAGAGGAGAGAGAGGGGTTGAGAGAGAGGGGAGGTAATCATACCTCCTGACGAGTTTGAAGACCTGAGCTTCATCACTCACACAAATAAATAAATGCAAAATATTTTTTTATAAATAAACTCTGCCATTGCCCTTTAAAAATTCCTAGAAAACAAGTTTTATAAGCAACAGTTATATTTACTATATCTAAAGGACAGTCATGAGCATATTCAATAAATAGAAAAAGGCCTGTTAGTCTTAGAAATGGAAAAGACAAAACAAGGAAGGTTTGCAATTACATAATGAGGCAGCTCAGCCCAGCTCTAAGGTTGGAAATAAGACTCGAGAATAGGATACACCTGAAGACAGCCAGCCATTGTTTTTTGTTTTGGAGGCTGAAAGGATACACCTGAAGACAGCCAATGCTGTGTGATGGTGATCTGGTATTTTTTTTTTTTAATTTTTAAAAACTTTAACACTTTTTATAAAACTTTTATAAAACCTTTTTCTTTCTTTCTTTCTTTCTTTCCTCACCCTAGCCCTGTCTTTCACCAGGGTGGCCTCGAACTCAGAAACTGACTGCCTCTGCCTACAGAGTGCTCTCATTAAGAGCTTGAGCCACCACTGAATGTAGGGTTTTCTAAGCCTTACCTTGCTCTTGGTGTCTGTTCTCAGCTGTGAAACCCTAATTAACACAAGTAGGCAGTCCTGGGTCAGCCAGAGCTACAGACTGAGGACTTCTCTAAAAACAAATAAAACAAAACAAAACAACAAATAGAAATAATAAAATACATAAATTAAGAAACCACAGCATAGCTTTTCTCTCTCTAGGTGGTACTCAGAAATTCCAGCAGTTGGCCTGTGACACCTCAGCTCAGTATATGTGAGGCTGTGTTTATGTACATCATATGCAGACCATAAGAGGGATTTACATTCTCCAGAATCTGACACCCTCCTCTGGAGTGTCTGAAGAGAGCTACAGTGTACTTATATCTAAGAAATACATAAATAAATAAATAAATAAATAAATAAATAAATAAATATTTTTTAAAAAGGATAAGAAAGAAAGAAAGACCAGGCAGGCCTGCCATCATTATCTCTGTCTGTCTGTCTGTCTGTCTGTCTGATCCCCTGGAACTGGAGATGGGCCACCTTGTAGGAGCTGGTAGTTGATCCCAGGTTCTCTGGAAGAGGAGACAATGCTGTTAATTTTTGAGCCCTTTCAGTGGCCCCACCCATTTTTAATTTTTAGAAGTATATGTGAGGCTGTGTTTATGTACATCATATTCAGAACATAAGAGGGATTTAGATTCTCCAGAATCTGAAAACCTCTTCTGGAGTGTCTGAAACAGATACAGTTTACTTATATCTAATAAATACATATATAAAAAATAAATATTTTTAAAAAGGATAAGAAAGAAAGAAAGACCAGGCAGGCCTCCATCCTTAACTCTGTCTGTCTGTCTGTCTGTTTGATACCCTGGAACTGGAGATGGGCCACCATATAGTTGCTGGAAGTTGATCCCAGGCTCTCTGGAAGAGGAGACAATGCTGTTAATTGTTGAGCCATTTCAGTGGCCCCACCCATCTTTAAATTTTTAGAAGTAAAGTTGAGGCTGTGTTTATGTACATCATATGCAGACCATAAGAGGGATTTAGATTCTCCAGAATCTGACACCCTCTTCTTGATTGCTTGAAGACAGCTACATTGTACTTATATCTTATAAATACATAAATATATGAATAAACATTTTTTAAAAAGGATAAGAAAGAAAGAAAGACCAGGTAGGCCTGCCATCATTATCCTTGTCTGTCTGTCTGTCTGTCTGATCACCTGGAACTGGAGATGGGCCACCATATAGTTGCTGGTAGTTGATCCCAGGATCTCTGGTAGAGTTGACAATGCTGTTAATTGTTGAGACCTTTAAGTGGCCCCACACATATTTTAATTTTTAGAAGTATATGTGAGGCTGTGTTTATGTACATAATATGCAGACCATAAGAGGGATATCGATACTCCAGAATCTGACACCCTCTTCTGGAGTGTCTGAAGATAGCTACAGTGTACTTATATCTAATAAATAAATAAATAAATAAATAAATAAATAAATAAATAAACAAACATTTTTTTAAAAAGCATAAGAAAGAAAGAAAGACCAGGCAGGACTGCCATCCTTATCTCTGTCTGTCTGTCTGTCTGTCTGATCTTCTGGAACTGGAGATGGGCCACCATAGAGATGCTTGTAGTTGATCCCAGGTTCTCTGGAAAAGGAGACAATGCTTTTAATTGTTGAGCCCTTTCAGTGGGCCCACACATCTTTAAATTTTTAGAAGTATATGTGAGGCTGTGTTTATGTACATCATATGCAGACCATAAGAGGGATTTAGATTCTCCAGAAGATGACACACTCTTCTAGAGTGTCTGAAGACAGCTACAGTGTACATATATCTAATAAATTCATAAATAAACAAATAAACATTTTTAAAAAAGGATAATAAAGAAAGAGAGACCAGGCAAGCCTGCCATCCTTGTCTGTCTGTCTGTCTGTCTGTTCCCCTGGAACTAGAGATGGGCCACCATATAAATGCTGGTAGTTGATCCCATGTTCTCTGGAAGAGGAGTCAGTGCTGTTAATTGTTGAGCCCTTTCAGTGGCCCCACCCATCTATAAATTTTTAGAAATATATGTGAGGCTATGTTCATGTACATCATATGCAGACCATAAGAGGGATATAGATTCTCCAGAATCTGACACCCTCTTCGGGAGTGTTTGAAGAGAGCTACAGTGTACTTATATCTAATAAATACATACTTAAATTAATAAACATTTTTTAAAAAGGATAAGAAAGAATGAAAGACCAGGTAGGCCTTCCATCCTTAACTCTATCTGTCTGTATGTCTGTCTGTCTGTCTGATCCCCTGGAACTGGAGATGGGCCACCATATAGTTGCTGGTAGTTGATCCCAGGTTCTCTGGTAGAGGAGACAATGCTGTTAATTGTTGAGCCCTTTCAGTGGCCCCACCCATCTTTAAATTTTTAGAAGTATATGTGAGGTTGTGTTCATGTACGTCATATGCAGACCATAAGAGGGATATTGATTCTCCAGAATCTGACACCCTCTTCTGGAGAGTCTGAAGACTGCTACAGTGTACTTATATCTAATAAATACATAAATAAATAAATAAATAAATAAATGAATAAATAAATAAATAAATGAACATTTTTTAAAAAGGACAAGAAAGAAAGAAAAATCAGGCAGGCCTGCCATCCTTATCTCTGTCTGTCTGTCTGTCTGTCTTATCCCCTGGAACTTGAGATGGGCCACCATATAGTTGCTTGTAGTTGATCCAAGGATCTCTGGAAGAGGAGACAATGCTGTTAATTGTTGAGCCCTTTCAGTGGGCCCACCCTTCTTTAAATTTTTAGAAGTATATGTGAGGCTGTGTTTATGTACATCATATGCAGACCATAAGAGGGATTTAGATTACCCAGAAGATGACACCCTCTTCTAGAGTGTCTGAAGACAGCTAAAGTGTACTTATATCTAATAAAAACATACTTAAATTAATAAACATTTTTTTAAAGTATAAGAAAGAAAGAAAGACCAGGCAGGCCTCCATCCTTATCTCTGTCAGACTGTCTGTCTGTCTGATCCATTGGAACTGGAGATGGGCCACTATATAGTTGCTGTTAGTTGATCCCAGGTACTCTGGAAGAAGAGACAATGCTGTTAATTGTTGAGCCCTTTCAGTGGCTCCACCTATCTTTAAATTTTTAGAAGTATATGTTAGGCTGTGTTTATGTACATCATATGCAGACCATAAGAGGGATTTAGATTCTCCAGAATCTGACACCCTCTTCTGGAGTGTCTGAAGCAACTACAGTGTACTTATATCTAATAAATACATAAATAAATAAATAAATAAATAAATAAATAAACATTATTTTAAAAGGATAAGAAAGAAAGAAAAACCAGGCAGGCCTGCCCTCCTTATCTCTGTCTGTCTGTCTGTCTGTCTGATCCCCTGGAACTGGAGATGGGCCACCATATAGTTGCTGGTAGTTGATCCCAGGTTTTCTGGAAGAAGAGACAATGCTGTTAATTGTTGAGCCCCTTCAGTGGCCCCACCCATCTTAAATTTTTAGAAGTGTATGTGAATCTGTGTTTATGTCCATCATATGCAGACCATAAGAGGGATTTATATTCTCC
Source organism: Mus caroli (assembly GCF_978045245.1). NCBI lineage: Eukaryota > Metazoa > Chordata > Mammalia > Rodentia > Muridae > Mus > Mus caroli. Next base: position 545,858 of record NW_028227303.1, on the reverse strand, counting down.
AGAATCTGACACCCTCTTCTGGAGTGTCTGAAGACAGCTACAGTGTACTTATATCTTATAAATACATAAATAAATAAATAAACATTTTTTAAAAAGGATAAGAAAGAAAGAAAAACAAGGGAGGACTGCCACCCTTGTCTGTCTGTCTCTTTGTCTGCCTGATCCCCTGGAACTGGAGATGGGCCACCATATAGTTGCTGGTAGTTGATCCCAGGTTCTCTGTTAGAGGAGACAATGCTGTTAATTTTTGGGCCTTTTCAGTGGCCCCACACATCTTTAAATTTTTAGAAGTATATGTGAGGCTGTGTTTATGTACATCATATGCAGACCATAAGAGGGATTTAGATTCTCTAGAATCTGACACCCTCTTCTGGAGTGTCTGAAGACAGCTACAGTGTACTTATATGTAATAAATACATAAATAAATAAATAAATAAATAAATAAACATTTTTTTTAAAAGTATAAGAAAGAAAGAAAGACCAGGCAGGCCTCCATTCTTATCTCTCTCTGTCTGTCTGTCTGTCTGATACCCTGGACTGGAGATGGGCCACCATATATTTGCTGGTAGTTTATCCAAGGTTCTCTGGAAGAGGAGACAATGCTGTTAATTGTTGATCCCTTTCTGTGGCCCCACCCATCTTTAAATTTTTAGAAGTATATGTGAGGCTGTGTTTATGTACATCATATGCAGAACATAAGAGGGATTTAGATTCTCCAGAATCTAACCCCCTCTTTTGGAGTATCTGAAGATAGCTACAGTGTACTTATATCTAATAAATAAATAAATAAATAAATAAATAAATAAACATTTTTTAAAAAGGATAAGAAAGAAAGAAAGACCAGGCAGGGCTGCCATCCTTATCTTTGTCTGTCTGTCTGTCTCTCTGTTTGTCTGTCTGTCTGATCTCATGGAACTGGAGAAGGGCCACCATTTTGTTGCTGGTAGTTGATCCCAGGTCTTCTGAAGAGGAGACAATGCTGTTAATTGTTCAGCCCTTTCAGTGGCCCAACCCATCTTTAAATTTCTAGAAGTAAATGTGATGCTGTGTTTATGTACATCATATTCAGACCCTTAAAGAGGGATTTATATTCTTCAGAATCTGACACCGTCTTTTGGAGTGTCTATGACGGATACAGGGTACTTATATCTAATAAATACATAAATAAAGAAATAAACATTTTTTAAAAACGATAAGAAAGAAAGAAAGACCAGGAAGGCCTGCCATACTTATCTCTGTCTGTCTGTCTGTCTGTCTGATCCTCTTGAACTGGAGATGGGCCACCATAGAGTTTCTTGTAGTTGATCCCAGGTTCTCTGGAAGAGGAGACAATGCTGTTAATTGTTGAGCCCTTTCAGTGGCCCCACCCATCTTTAAATTTTTAGAAGTATATGCGAGGCTGTGTTTATGTACGCAATATGCAGACCATAAGAGGGATTTAGATTCTCCAGAATCTGACACCCTCTTCTGGAGTGTCTGAAGACAGCTACAGTGTACTTATATCTAATAAATTCATAAATAAACAAATAAACATTTTTTAAAAAGGATAATAAAGAAAGAGAGACCAGGCAGGCCTGATATCCTTGTCTGTCTGTCTGTCTGTCTGATCCCCTGGAACTGGAGATGGGCCACCATATAGTTGCTGGTAGTTGATCCCAGGTTCTCTGGTAGAGGAGACAATGCTGTTAATTGTTGAGCCCTTTCAGTGGCCCCACCCATCTTTAAATTTTTAGAAGTATATGTGAGGCTGTGTTCATGTACATCATATGCAGACCATAAGAGGGATATTGATTCTCCAGAATCTGACACCCTCTTCTGGAGAGTCTGAGGACAGCTACAGTGTACTTATATCTAATAAATACATAAATAAATAAATAAATAAATAAATAAATGAATAAATAAATAAATAAATAAACATTTTTTAAAAAGGATAAGAAAGAAAGAAAAATCAGGCAGGCCTGCCATCCTTATCTCTGTCTGTCTGTCTGTCTGTCTGTCTTATCCCCTGGAACTTGAGATGGGCCACCATATAGTTGCTTGTAGTTGATCCAAGGATCTCTGGAAGAGGAGACAATGCTGTTAATTGTTGAGCCCTTTCAGTGGGCCCACCCTTCTTTAAATTTTTAGAAGTATATGTGAGGCTGTGTTTATGTACATCATATGCAGACCATAAGAGGGATTTAGATTACCCAGAAGATGACACCCTCTTCTAGAGTGTATGAAGACAGCTAAAGTGTACTTATATCTAATAAATACATACTTAAATTAATAAACATTTTTTAAAAGTATAAGAAAGAAAGAATGACCAGGCAGGCCTCCATCCTTATCTCTGTCAGTCTGTCTGTCTGTCTGATCCATTGGAACTGGAGATGGGCCACTATATAGTTGCTGTTAGTTGATCCCAGGTTCTCTGGAAGAAGAGACAATGCTGTTAATTGTTGAGCCCTTTCAGTGGCTCCACCTATCTTTAAATTTTTAGAAGTATATGTTAGGCTGTGTTTATGTACATCATATGCAGACCATAAGAGGGATTTAGATTCTCCAGAATCTGACACCCTCTTCTGGAGTGTCTGAAGACAACTACAGTGTACTTATATCTAATAAATACATAAATAAATAAATAAATAAATAATTAAATAAATAAACATTATTTTAAAAGGATAAGAAAGAAAAAAAAACCAGGCAGGCCTGCCCTCCTTATCTCTGTCTGTCTGTCTGTCTGTCTGATCCCCTGGAAATGGAGATGGGCCACCATATAGTTGCTGGTAGTTGATCCCAGGTTTTCTGGAAGAAGAGACAATGCTGTTAATTGTTGAGCCCTTTCAGTGGCCCCACCCATCTTAAATTTTTAGAAGTGTATGTGAATCTGTGTTTATGTCCATCATATGCAGACCATAAGAGGGATTTATATTCTCCAGAATCTGACACCCTCTTCTGGAGTGTCTGAATACAGCTACAGTGTACTTATATCTTATAAATACATAAATAAATAAATAAACATTTTTTAAAAAGGATAAGAAAGAAAGAAAAACCAGGGAGGACTGCCACCCTTGTCTGTCTGTCTCTTTGTCTGCCTGATCCCCTGGAACTGGAGATGGGCCACCATATAGTTGCTGGTAGTTGATCCCAGGTTCTCTGTTAGAGGAGACAATGCTGTTAATTTTTGAGCCCTTTCAGTGGCCCCACACATCTTTAAATTTTTAGAAGTATATGTGAGGCTGTGTTTATGTACATCATATGCAGACCATAAGAGGGATATAGATTCTCCAGAATCTGGCACCCTCTTCTGGAGTGTCTGAAGACAGCTTCAGTGTACTTATATGTAATAAATACAAAAATAAATAAATAAATAAGAAGACATTTTTTTTTTTAAAGTATAAGAAAGAAAGGAAGACCAGGCAGGCCTCCATTCTTATCTCTGTCTGTCTGTCTGTCTGTCTGATACCCTGGAACTGGAGATGGGCAACCATATAGTTGCTGGTAGTTTATCCAAGGTTCTCTGGAAGAGGAGACAATGCTGTTAATTGTTGATCCCTTTCTGTGGCCCCACCCATCTTTAAATTTTTAGAAGTATATGTGAGGCTGTGTTTATGTACATCATATGCAGACCATAAGAGGGATTTAGATTCTCCAGAATCTGACATCCTCTTTTGGAGTATCTGAAGATAGCTACAGTGTACTTATATCTAATAAATAAATAAATAAATAAATAAATAAATAAATAAATAAATAAATAAACATTTTTTAAAAAGGATAAGAAAGAAAGAAAGACCAGGCAGGGCTGCCATCCTTATCTTTGTCTGTCTGTCTGTCTCTCTGTTTGTCTGTCTGTCTGATCTCCTGGAACTGGAGATGGGCCACCATTTTGTTGCTGGTAGTTGATCCCAGGTCTTCTGAACAGGAGACAATGCTGTTAATTGTTCAGCCCTTTCAGTGGCCCCACCCATCTTTAAATTTCTAGAAGTAAATGTGATGCTGTGTTTATGTACATCATATTCAGACCCTTAAAGAGGGATTTATATTCTCCAGAATCTGACACCGTCTTTTGGAGTGTCTATGACGGATACAGGGTACTTATATCTAATAAATACATAAATAAAGAAATAAACATTTTTTAAAAACGATAAGAAAGAAAGAAAGACCAGGCAGGCCTGCCATCCTTATCACTGTCTGTCTGTCTGTCTGATCCCCTGGAACTGGAGATGGGCCACCATATAATTTCTGGTAGTTGATCCCAGGTTCTCTGGAAGATGAGTCAGTGCTGTTAATTGTTGAGCCCTTTCAGTGGCCCCACCCATCTTTAAATTTTTAGAAGTATATGTGAGGCTGTGTTCATGTACATCATATGCAGACCATAAGAGGGATATAGATTCTCCAGAATCTGACACCCTCTCCGGGAGTGTTTGAAGACAGCTACAATGTACTTAAATCTAATAAATACATACTTAAATTAATAAACATTTTTTAAAAAGGATAAGAAAGAATGAAAGACCAGGTAGGCCTGCCATTCTTAACTCTATCTGTCTGTATGTCTGTCTGTCTGTCTGATCCCCTGGAACTGGAGATGGGCCACCATATCGTTGCTGGTAGTTGATCCCTGGTTCTCTATAAGAGGAGACAATGTTGTTAATTGTTGATCCCTTTCATTGGCCCCACACATCTTTAAATTTTTAGAAGTAAATGTGAGGCTGTGTTTATGTACATCATATGCAGACCATAAGAGGGATATAGATTCTCCAGAATCTGACACCCTCTTCTGGAGTGTCTGAAGACAGCTACAGTGTACTTATATCTAATAAATACATAAATAAATAAATAAATAAATAAATAAACATTTTTTAAAAGGGATAAGAAAGAAAGAAAAACCAGGCAGGCCTGCCATTCTTGTCTGTCTTTCTCTCTGTCTGTCTGTCTTGCCTAGCCCCTTGAGTAGCCTAGCCTAGTCCCTTGCCTTGACTAGCCCAGCCCCTTGCCTAGCCTAGCCTAGCCCAGCCCAGCCCTGCCTTGCCTAACCCTGCCTATCCCTGTCTTTAACCAGGCTGGCCTCGAACTCAGAAACTGACTGCCTCTGCCTCCATAGTGCTCTCATTAAGAGCTCGAGCCACCACTGACTGTTGGGTTTTCTAAGTCTTACATAGGTATGGTCTGTTTCTCAGCTGTGAAACCCTAATTAACACATGTAGTCTGTCCTAGGTCAGCCATAGCTACAGACTGAGGCCTTTTCTAAAACAAAACAAAAGAAAACAAAAAATAGAAATAATAAAATAAATAAATTAAGCAACCACATGATATCTTTTCTTTCTTTCAATGATACTCAGAGCTTGAAGCAGTTCACCCATGAGACCTCAGCTCCGGACATTGAGGCTCTTTCCCTAACAAGTATTATGGCTGAACCTGAGGGGTTCTACTGCTGATTTGGGTCCCCCACTTTAAAAAAATAGTTGTTTTCAAAGGCTGCAGGTTCTTAGCCCTGTTCCTTGTTACAGTTGAGTCACAGCCCTGAAAGTTCAGTGGTAGTTAAAGGCACTGAGAAGGGCTTCCTATAGACATCAAAGACCAAGTCTTTGTTTTTAAAAAGTTAATCTGGATTCCCCCACCCCCTGGCATCCTTAGAATGCCTAGAAAGGAAGGCAGGGACCTGGGCAGAAGGGTGCAAGGCTACTGGTGTTTGTAAGTGGTAACAGAAAGCTTTCTCTTGTTGGTACCCTACCCCAAGTTACACTGTCACTTCTTTTTCCTAGTTGTTGTTTTGTCGGTTTGTATTCTCAACATAGACCCTTTTCCTTCCTAACCTTGGCTGTCCTGAACCTTACTGTCCTTGAACTCAGTGATTTGCCTGTCTTGCTGGGATGAAACTGTGAGGTACCATCCAGAAGGAAGCACCCTGCTGAGGTTAGATTGGGGTCTCTTCCATTTTCCTCTATGAACATGCATATGGCAGGCCTGTTCTTTCTTTTTTACTTTTCCTTTTCTTTTTAAAGATTTATTTATTTATTATATTTATGTATGCTGTAGCTATCTTCAGACAGTCCAGAAGAGGGTGTCAGATTCTGAAGAATCTAAATCATTCTTATTGTCTGCATATGATGTATATAAACACAGCCTCACATAAACTCAAAAAAAAAAAAAGAAAGAAAGATGTGGCTACAGAGAGGGCTCAACAATTAAGAGCATTGTCTCCTCTTCCAGAGAACCTGGGCTCAATTACCAGTATTATATATGGTGGCCCATCTCCAGTTCCAGGGGATCTAATACTCTGTTCTGGAGTCTGTGGGCACAGCATACACATGCAAAACATTCTTACACAATCATTGAGAGAGGAGAGAGAGGGGTTATGAGAGAGGGGAGGTAATCATACCTCCTGACGAGTTTGAAGACCTGAGCTTCATCACTCACACAAATAAATAAATGCAAAATATTTTTTTATAAATAAACTCTGCCATTGCCCTTTAAAAATTCCTAGAAAACAAGTTTTATAAGCAACAGTTATATTTACTATATCTAAAGGACAGTCATGAGCATATTCAATAAATAGAAAAAGGCCTGTTAGTCTTAGAAATGGAAAAGACAAACCAAGGAAGGTTTGCAATTACATAATGAGGCATCTCAGCCCAGCTCTAAGGTTGGAAATAAGACTCGAGAATAGGATACACCTGAAGACAGCCAGCCATTGTTTTTTGTTTTGGAGGCTGAAAGGATACACCTGAAAACAGCCAATGCTGTGTGATGGTGATCTGGTATTTTTTTTTTTTTAATTTTTAAAAACTTTAACACTTTTTATAAAACTTTTATAAAAACTTTTTCTTTCTTTCTTTCTTCCTTTCTTTCTTTCCTCACCCTAGCCCCTACCCTAGCCCTGTCTTTCACCAGGGTGGCCTCGAACTCAGAAACTGACTGCCTCTATCTACAGAGTGCTCTCATTAAGAGCTTGAGCCACCACTGAATGTAGGGTTTTCTAAGCCTTACCTTGCTCTTGGTGTCTATTCTCAGCTGTGAAACCCTAATTAACACAAGTAGGCAGTCCTGGGTCAGCCAGAGCTACAGACTGAGGACTTCTCTAAAAACAAATAAAACAAAACAAAACAACAAATAGAAATAATAAAATACATAAATTAAGCAAACACAGCATAGCTTTTCTCTCTCTAGGTGGTACTCAGAAATTCCAGCAGTTGGCCTGGGACACCTCAGCTCAGTATATGTGAGGCTGTGTTTATGTACACCCTATGCAGACCATAAGAGGGATTTACATTCTCCAGAATCTGACACCCTCCTCTGGAGTGTCTAAAGAAAGCTATAGTGTACTTATATCTAAGAAATACATAAATACATAAAAAATAAATAAATAAATAAATAAATATTTTTTAAAAAGGATAAGAAAGAAAGAAAGACCAGGCAGGCCTGCCATCCTTATCTCTGTCTGTCTGTCTGTCTGATCCCCTGGAACTGGAGATGGGCCACCTTGTAGGTGCTGGTAGTTGATCCCAGGTTCTCTGGAAGAGGAGACAATGCTGTTAATTGTTGAACCATTTCAGTGGCCCCACCCATTTTTAATTTTTAGAAGTATATGTGAGGCTGTGTTTACGTACATCATATGCAGACCATAAGAGGGATTTAGATTCTCCAGAATCTGACACCCTCTTCTGGAGTGTCTGAAGATGGCTACAGTGTACTTATATCTAATAAATACATAAATAAATAAATAAATAAATAAATAAATAAAGATTTTTTAAAAAGTATAAGAAATAAAGAAAGACCAGGCAGGCCTGCCATCCTTATCTCTGTCTCTCTGTCTGTCTGTCTGTCTGATCCACTGGAACTGGAGATGGGCCACCATAAGGTGCTGGTAGTTTATCCCAGGTTCTCTGAAAGAGGAGACAATGCTGTTAATTGTTGAGCCCTCTCAGTGGCCCCACACATCTTTAAATTTTTAGAAGTATATGTGAGGCTGTGTTTATGTACATCATATGCAGACCATAAGAGGGATTTAGATTCTCCAGAATCTGACACCCTCTTCTGTAGTGTCTGAACAGCTACAGTGTACTTATATCTACTAAATACATAAATAAATAAATAAATAAACATTTTTTAAAAAGGATAAGAAAGAAAGAAAGACCAGGCAGTCCTGCCATCCATATCTCTGCCTGTCTGTCTGTCTGTCTATCTGATCCCCGGACACTGGAGATGGGCCACCATATAGTTGCTGGTAGTTGATCCAAGGTTCTCTGGAAGAGGAGACAATGCTCTTAATTGTTGAGCCCTTTCAGTGGCCCCACACTTCTTTAAATATTTAGAAGTATATGTGAGGCTGTGTTTATGTACATCATATTCAGATTATAAGAGGATTTAGATTCTCCAGAATCTGACACCCTCTACTGGAGTGTCTGAAGACAGCTACAGTGTACTTATATGTAATAAATAAATAAATAAATAAATAAACATTTTTTAAAAAGGATAAGAAACAAAGTAAGACCAGGCAGGCCTGCCATCCTTATCTCTGTCTGTCTGTCTGTCTGTCTGATCCCCTGGAACTGGAGATGGGCCACCATATAGTTGCTGGTAGTTGATCCAAGGTTCTCTGGAAGAGGAGACAATGCTGTTAATTGTTGAGCCCTTTCAGTGGCCCCACACTTCTTTAAATATTTAAAAGTATATGTGAGGCTGTGTTTATGTACATCATATTCAGATTATAAGAGGATTTAGATTCTCCAGAATCTGACACCCTATACTGGAGTGTCTGAAGACAGCTACAGTGTACTTATAATAAATAAATAAATAAATAAATAAATAAATAAATAAACATTTTTGAAAAAGGAAAAGAAAGAAAGTAAGACCAGGCAGGCCTGCCATCCTTATCTCTGTCTGTCTGTCTGTCTGTCTGATCCCCTGGAACTGGAAATGTGCCACCATATAGTAGCTGGTAGTTGATCCAAGGTTCTCTGGAAGAGGAGACAATGCTGTTAATTGTTGAGCCCTTTCAGTGGCCCCACACTTTTTAAATATTTAGAAGTATATGTGAGGCTGTGTTTATGTACATCATATTCAGATTATAAGAGGATTTAGATTCTCCAGAGTCTGACACCCTCTTCTGGAGTGTCTGAAGACAGCTACAGTGTACTTATATCGAATAAATACATAAATAAATATATAAATAAACATTTTTTTAAAAAGGATAAGAAAGAAAGAAAGACCAGGCAGGCCTGCCATCCTTATCACTGTCTGTATGTCTGTCTGTCTGATCCCCTGGAACTGGAGATGGGCCACCGTATAGTTGCTGGTAGTTGATCCCAGGTACTCTGGAAGAGGAGACAATGCTGTTAATTGTTGAGCTTTTAGAGTAGCCCCACACTTCTTTAAATTTTTAAAAGTATATGTGAGGCTGTGTTTATGTACATCATATGCAGACCATAAGAGGGATTTAGATTCTCCAGAATCTGACACCCTCTTCTGGAGTGTCTGAACTGCTACAGTGTATTTATATCTACTAAATACATAAATAAATAAATAAATAAATAAATAAATAAATAAACATTTTTTAAAAAGGATAAGACAGAAAGAAAGACCAGGCAGGCCTGCCATCCATATCTCTGTCTGTCTGTCTGTCTGTCTATCTGATCCCTGGAATCTGGAGATGGGCCACGAATAGTTGCTGGTAGTTGATCCCAGGTTCTCTGGAAGAGGAGACAATGCTGTTAATTGTTGAGCCCTTTCAGTGGCGCCACCCATCTTTAAATATTTAGAAGTATATATGAGGCTGTGTTTATGTACATCATATGCAGACCATAAGAGGGATTTAGATTTTCCAGAATCTGACACCCTCTTCTGTAGTGTCTGAACAGCTACAGTGTACTTATATCTACTAAATACATAAATAAATAAATAAATAAATAAATAAATAAATAAACATTTTTTAAAAAGGATATGAAAGAAAGAAAGACCAGGCAGGCCTGCCATCCATATCTCTGCCTGTCTGTCTGTCTGTCTATCTGATCCCCGGGAACTGGAGATGGGCCACCATATAGTTGCTGGTAGTTGATCCAAGGTTCTCTGGAAGAGGAGACAATGCTCTTAATTGTTGAGCCCTTTCAGTGGCCCCACACTTCTTTAAATATTTAGAAGTATATGTGAGGCTGTGTTTATGTACATCATATTCAGATTATAAGAGGATTTAGATTCTCCAGAATCTGACACCCTCTACTGGAGTGTCTGAAGACAGCTACAGTGTACTTATATGTAATAAATAAATAAATAAATAAATAAACATTTTTTAAAAAGGATAAGAAACAAAGTAAGACCAGGCAGGCCTGCCATCCTTATCTCTGTCTGTCTGTCTGTCTGTCTGATCCCCTGGAACTGGAGATGGGCCACCATATAGTTGCTGGTAGTTGATCCAAGGTTCTCTGGAAGAGGAGACAATGCTGTTAATTGTTGAGCCCTTTCAGTGGCCCCACACTTATTTAAATATTTAAAAGTATATGTGAGGCTGTGTTTATGTACATCATATTCAGATTATAAGAGGATTTAGATTCTCCAGAATCTGACACCCTATACTGGAGTGTCTGAAGACAGCTACAGTGTACTTATATATAATAAATAAATAAATAAATAAATAAATAAATAAATAAACATTTTTGAAAAAGGAAAAGAAAGAAAGTAAGACCAGGCAGGCCTGCCATCCTTATCTCTGTATGTCTGTCTGTCTGTCTGATCCCCTGGAACTGGAAATGTGCCACCATATAGTAGCTGGTAGTTGATCCAAGGTTCTCTGGAAGAGGAGACAATGCTGTTAATTGTTGAGCCCTTTCAGTGGCCCCACACTTTTTAAATATTTAGAAGTATATGTGAGGCTGTGTTTATGTACATCATATTCAGATTATAAGAGGATTTAGATTCTCCAGAGTCTGACACCCTCTTCTGGAGTGTCTGAAGACAGCTACAGTGTACTTATATCGAATAAATACATAAATAAATATATAAATAAACATTTTTTTAAAAAGGATAAGAAAGAAAGAAAGACCAGGCAGGCCTGCCATCCTTATCACTGTCTGTATGTCTGTCTGTCTGATCCCCTGGAACTGGAGATGGGCCACCATATTGTTGCTGGTAGTTGATCCCAGGTACTCTGGAAGAGGAGACAATGCTGTTAATTGTTGAGCTTTTAGAGTAGCCCCACACTTCTTTAAATTTTTAGAAGTATATGTGAGGCTGTGTTTATGTACATCATATGCAGACCATAAGAGGGATTTAGATTCTCCAGAATCTGACACCCTCTTCTGGAGTGTCTGAACAGCTACAGTGTATTTATATCTACTAAATACATAAATAAATAAATAAATAAATAAATAAATAAATAATTAATTAAACATTTTTTAAAAAGGATAAGACAGAAAGAAAGACCAGGCAGGCCTGCCATCCATATCTCTGTCTGTCTGTCTGTCTGTCTATCTGATCCCTGGAAACTGGAGATGGGCCACGAATGGTTGCTGGTAGTTGATCCCAGGTTCTCTGGAAGAGGAGACAATGCTATTAATTGTTGAGCCCTTTCAGTGGCGCCAACCATCTTTAAATATTTAGAAGTATATGTGAGGCTGTGTTTATGTACATCATATGCAGACCATAAGACGGATTTAGCTTCTCCAGAATCTGACACCCTCTTCTGGAGTGTCTGAAGACAGCTACAGTGTACTTATATCTAATAAATAAATAGATAAATAAATAAATAAATAAATAAACATTTTTTAAAAAGGATAAGAAAGAAAGAAAGACCAGGCAGGCCTGCCATCCATATCTCTGTCTGTCTGTCTGTCTGTCTATCTGATCCCCGGGAACTGGAGATGGGCCACCATATAGTTGCTGGTAGTTGATCCAAGGTTCTCTGGAAGAGGAGACAATGCTGTTAATTGTTGAGCCCTTTCAGTGGCCCCACACTTCTTTAAATATTTAGAAGTATATGTGAGGCTGTGTTTATGTATATCATATTCAGATTATAAGAGGATTTAGATTTTCCAGAATCTGACACCCTATACTGGAGTGTCTGAAGACAACTACAGTGTACTTATATATAATAAATACATAAATAAATAAATTAATTAATTAATAAATAAACATTTTTTAAAAAGGATAAGAAAGAAAGTAAGACCAGGCAGGCCTGCCATCCTTATCTCTGTCTGTCTGTCTGTCTGTCTGATCCCCTGGAACTGGAGATGGGCTACCATAAAGTTGCTGGTAGTTGATCCCAGGGTTCTGGAATAGGAGACAATGCTGTTAATTGTTGAGCCCTATCAGTGGCCCTGCCCATCTTTAAATATTTAGAAGTATATGTGAGGCTGTGTTTATGTACATCATATGCAGACCATAAGAGGGATTTAGATTCTCCAGACTCTGACACCCTCTTCTGGAGTGTCTGAAGACAGCTACAGTGTACTTAATTCTAATAAATACATAAATAAATAAATAAATAAACATTTTTTAAAAAGGATAAGAAAGAAAATAAGACCAGGCAGGCCTGCCATCCTTATCTCTGTCTGTCTGTCTGTCTGTCTGCCTGATCTCCTGGAACTGGAGATGGGCCACCATATAGTTGCTGGTAGTTGATCCCAGGTTATCTGGAAGAGGAGACAATGCTGTTAATTGTTGAGCCCTTTCAGTGGCTCCACCCATTTTTAATTTTTAGAAGTATATGTGATGCTGTGTTTATGTACATCATATTCAGACCATAAGAGGGATTTAGATTCTCTATAATCTGTCACCCTCTTCTGGAGTGTCTGAAGACGGCTACAGTGTACTTATATCTAATAAATACATATATGAATAAATAAATAAATAAACATTTTTTAAAACGAATAAGAAATAAAGAAAGACCAGGCAGGCCTGCCATCCTTATCTCTGTCTCTCTGTCTGTCTGTCAGTCTGATCCACTGGAACTGGAGATGGGCCACCATAAGGTGCTGGTAGTTTATCCCAGGTTCTCTGAAAGAGGAGACAATGCTGTTAATTGTTGAGCCCTCCCAGTGGCCCCACACAACTTTAAATTTTTAGAAGTATATGTGAGGCTGTGTTTATGTACATCATATGCAGACCATAAGAGGGATTTAGATTCTCCAGAATCTGACACCCTCTTCTGGAGTGTCTGAAGACAGCTACAGTGTACTTATATCTAATAAATAATTAAATAAATAAATAAACAAACATTTTTTTAAAAAAAGGATAAGAAAGAAAGAAAGACCAGGCAGGCCTGCCACCCTTATCACTGTCTGTCTGTCTGTCTGTCTGATCCCCTGGAACTGGAGATGGACCACCATAGAGTTGCTGGTAGTTGATCCCAGGTTCTCTATAAGAGGAGACAATGCTGTTAATTTTTGAGCTCTTTCAGTGGCCCCACACATCTTTTAATTTTTAGAAGTATATGTTAGGCTGTGTTTATGTACATCATATGCAGACCATAAGAGGGATTTAGATTCTCCAGAATCTGACACCCTCTTCTGGAGTGTCTGAAGACAGCTACAGTGTACTTATATCTAATAAATACATAAATAAATATATAAATAAACATTTTTTTAAAAAGGATAAGAAAGAAAGAAAGACCAGGCAGGCCTGCCATCCTTAGCACTGTCTGTATGTCTGTCTGTCTGATCCCCTGGAACTGGAGTTGGGCCACCATATAGTTGCTGGTAGTTGATCCCAGGTACTCTGGAAGAGGAGACAATGCTGTTAATTGTTGAGCTTTTAGAGTGGCCCCACCCTTCTTTAAATTTTTAGAAGTATATGTGAGGCTGTGTTTAGGTACATCATATGCAGACCATAAGAGGGATTTAGATTCTCCAGAATCTGACAACCTCTTCTGGAGTGTCTGAACAGCTACAGTGTACTTATATCTAATAAATAAATAAATAAATAAATAAATAAATAAATAAATAAACATTTTTTAAAAAGGATATGACAGAAAGAAAGACCAGGCAGGCCTGCCATCCATATCTCTGTCTGTCTGTCTGTCTGTCAATCTGATCCCTGGGAACTGGAGATGGGCCACGAATAATTGCTGGTAGTTGATCCCAGGTTCTCTGGAAGAGGAGACAATGCTGTTAATTGTTGAGCCCTTTCAGTGGCGCCACCCATCTTTAAATATTTAGTAATAAATGTGAGGCTGTGTTTATGTACATCATATGCAGACCATAAGAGGGATTTAGATTCTCCAGAATCTGACACCCTCTTCTGGAGTGTCTGAAGACAGCTACAGTGTACTTATATCAAATAAATAAATAGATAAATAAATAAATAAATAAATAAATAAATAAATAAATAAATAAACATTTTTAAAAAGGATAAGAAAGAAAGAAAGACCAGGTAGGCCTGCCATCCATATCTCTGTCTGTCTGTCTGTCTGTCTATCTGATCCCCGGGAACTGGAGATGGGCCACCATATAGTTGCTGGTAGTTGATCCAAGGTTCTCTGGAAGAGGAGACAATGCTGTTAATTGTTGAGCCCTTTCAGTGGCCCCACACTTCTTTAAATATTTAGAAGTATATGTGAGGCTGTGTATATGTACATCATATTCAGATTATAAGAGGATTTAGATTCTCCAGAATCTGACACCCTATACTGGAGTGTCTGAAGACAGCTACAGTGTACTTATAATAAATAAATAAATAAATAAATAAATAAATAAATAAATAAATAAACATTTTTGAAAAAGGATAAGAAAGAATGTAAGACCAGGCAGGCCTGCCATCCTTATCTCTGTCTGTCTGTCTGTCTGTCTGATCCCCTGGAACTGGAGATGGGCCACCATATAGTTGCTGGTAGTTGATCCAAGGTTCTCTGAAAGAGGAGACAATGCTGTTAATTGTTGAGCCCTCTCAGTGACCCCACACATCTTTAAATTTTTAGAAGTATATGTGAGGCTGTGTTTATGTACATCATATGCAGACCATAAGAGGGATTTAGATTCCAGAATTTGACACCCTCTTCTGGAGTGTCTGAAGACAGCTACAGTGTACTAATATCTAATAAATCCATAAATAAATATATAAATAAACATTTTTTTAAAAAGGATAAGAAAGAAAGAAAGACCAGGCAGGCCTGCCATCCTTATTACTGTCTGTATGTCTGTCTGTATGATCCCCTGGAACTGGAGATGGGCCACCATATAGTTGCTGGTAGTTGATCCCAGGTACTCTGGAAGAGGAGACAATGCTGTTAATTGCTGAGCCCTATCAGTGGCCCTACCCCTCTTTAAATTTTTAGAAGTGTATGTGAGGCTGTGTTTATGTACATCATATGCAGACCATAAGAGGGATTTAGATTCTCCAGAATCTGACACCCTCTTCTGGAGTGTCTGAAGACAGCTACAGTGTACTTAATTCTAATAAATACATAAATAAATAAATAAATAAACATTTTTTAAAAAGGATAAGAAAGAAAATAAGACCAGGCAGGCCTGCCATCCTTATCTCTGTCTGTCTGTCTGTCTGTCTGCCTGATCCCCTGGAACTGGAGATGGGCCACCATATAGTTGCTGGTAGTTGATCCCAGGTTCTCTGGAAGAGGAGACAATGCTGTTAATTGTTGAGCCCTTTCAGTGGCTCCACCCATTTTTAATTTTTAGAAGTATATGTGATGCTGTGTTTATGTACATCATATTCAGACCATAAGAGGGATTTAGATTCTCTATAATCTGTCACCCTCTTCTGGAGTGTCTGAAGACGGCTACAGTGTACTTATATCTAATAAATAAATAAATAAATAAATAAACAAACATTTTTTTTTAAAAAAGTATAAGAAAGAAAGAAAGACCAGGCAGGACTGCCATCCTTATCACTGTCTGTCTGTCTGTCTGTCTGATCCCCTGGAACTGGAGATGGGCCACAATATAGTTGCTGGTAGTTGATCCCAGGTCCTCTGGAAGAGGAGACAATGCTGTTAATTGTTGAGCCCTTTCAGTGGCCCCACCCATCTTTAAATTTTTAGAAGTGTATGTGAGGCTGTGTTTATGTACATCATATGCAGACCATAAGAGGGATATAGATTCCCCAGAATCTGACACCCTCTTCTGGAGAGTCTGAAGACAGCTAGAGTGTACTTATATCTAATAAGTACATAAATAAATAAATAAATAAATAAACATTTTTTAAAAGGATAAGAAAGAAAGAAAAATCAGGCAGGCCTGCCATCCTTATCACTGTCTGTCTGTCTGTCTGTCTGAATCCCTGCAACTTGAGATAGGCCACCATATAGTTGCTGTTAGTTGATCCCACGTTCTCTGGAAGAGGAGACAATGGTGTTAATTGTTGAGCCCTTTCAGTGGGCCCACCCAACTTTAAATTTTTAGAAGTATATGTGAGGCTGTGTTTATGTACATCATATGCAGACCATAAGAGGGATTTAGATTCTCCAGAATATGACACCCTCTTCTAGAGTGTCTGAAGACAACTACAGTGTACTTATATCTAATAAATACATAAATAAATAAATAAACATTTTTTAAAGAGAATAAGAAAGAAAGAAAGACCAGGCAGGCCTGCCACCTTGTCTGTCTGTCTGTCTGTCTGTCTATCTGTCAGATACCCTGGAACTGGAGATGGGCCACCATATAGTTGCTGGTAGTTGATCCCAGGTTCTCTGGAAGAGGAGACAATGCTGTTAGTTGTTGAGCCCTTTCAGTGGCCCCACCCATCTTTAAATTTTTAGAAGTATATGTGAGGCTGTGTTCATGTACATCATATGTAGACCATAAGAGGTATATTGATTCTCCAGAATCTGCACCATCTTCTGGAGAGTCTGAAGACAGCTACAGTGTACTTATATCTTAAATACATAAATAAATTAATAAATGAATAAATGAATAAATAAATAAATAAACATTTTTTTAAAAGGATAAAAAAGAAAGAAAAATCAGGCAGGCCTGCCATCCTTATCTCTGTCTGTCTGTCTGTCTGTCTTATCCCCTGGAACTTGAGATGGGCCACCATATAGTTGCTGGTAGTTGATCCCACGTTCTCTGGATGAAGAGACAATGCTGTTAATTGTTGAGCCCTTTCAGTGGCCCCACCCATCTTTAAATTTTTAGAAGTATATGTGAGGCTGTGTTTATGTACATCATATGCAGACCATAAGAGGGATTTTGATTCTCCAGAAGATGACACCCTCTTCTAGAGTGTCTGAAGACAACTACAGTGTACTTATATCTAATAAATAAATAAATAAATAAATAAATAAATAAATAAATAAACAAACATTTTTTTAAAAGGATAAGAAAGAAAGAAAGACCAGGCAGGGCTGCCCTCCTTATCTTTGTCTGTCTGTCTGTCTCTCTGTTTGTCTGTCTGTCTGATCTCCTGGAACTGGAGATGGGCCACCATTTTGTTGCTGATAGTTGATCTCAGGTCTTCTGAAGAGGAGACAATGCTGTTAATTGTTCAGCCCTTTCAGTGGCCCCACCCATCTTTAAATTTCTAGAAGTAAATGTGATGCTGTGTTTATGTACATCATATTCAGACCCTTAAAGAGGGATTTATATTCTCCAGAATCTGACACCGTCTTTTGGAGTGTCTATGACGGATACAGTGTACTTATATCTAATAAATACATAAATAAAGAAATAAACATTTTTTTAAAAAGATAAGAAAGAAAGAAAGACCAGGCAGGCCTGCCATCCTTATCTCTGTCTGTCTGTCTGTCTGTCTGATCCCCTGGAACTGGAGATGGGCCACCATATAGTTGCTGGTAGTTGATCCCAGGTTTTCTGGAAGAGGAGACAATGCTGTTAATTGTTGAGCCCTTTCAGTGGCCCCACCCATCTTAAATTTTTAGAAGTGTATGTGAATCTGTGTTTATGTCCATCATATGCAGACCATAAGAGGGATTTATATTCACCAGAATCTGACACCCTCTTCTGGAGTGTCTGAAGACAGCTACAGTGTACTTATATTTTATAAATACATAAATAAATAAATAAACATTTTTTAAAAAGGATAAGAAAGAAAGAAAAACCAGGTAGGACTGCCACCCTTGTCTGTCTGTCTCTTTGTCTGCCTGATCCCCTGGAACTGGAGATGGGCCACCATATAGTTGCTGGTAGTTGATCCCAGGTTCTCTGTTATAGGAGACAATGCTGTTAATTTTTGAGCCCTTTCAGTGCCCCCACACATCTTTAAATTTTTAGAAGTATATGTGAGGCTGTGTTTATGTACATCATATGCAGACCATAAGAGGGATTTAGATTCTCCAGAATCTGGCACCCTCTTCTGGAGTGTCTGAAGACAGCTACAGTGTACTTATATGTAATAAATAAATAAATAAATAAATAAATAAATAAATAAACATTTTTTTTAAAAGTATAAGAAAGAAAGAAAGACCAGGCAGGCCTCCATTCTTATCTCTGTCTGTCTGTCTGTCTGTCTGATACCCTGGAACTGGAGATGGGCCACCATATAGTTGCTGGTAGTTTATCCAAGGTTCTCTCGAAGAGGAGACAATGCTGTTAATTATTGATCCCTTTCTGTGGCCCCACCCATCTTTAAATTTTTAGAAGTATATGTGAGGCTGTGTTTATGTACATCATATGCAGACCATAGGAGGGATTTAGATTCTCCAGAATCTGACACCCTCTTTTGGAGTATCTGAAGATAGCTACAGTGTACTTATAGCTAATAAATAAATAAATAAATAAATAAATAAATAAATAAATAAACATTTTTTAAAAAGGATAAGAAAGAAAGAAAGACCAGGCAGGGCTGCCATCCTTATCTTTGTCTGTCTGTCTGTCTCTCTGTTTGTCTGTCTGTCTGATCTCCTGGAACTGGAGATGGGCCACCATTTTGTTGCTGGTAGTGAAAGACTCCAGGACTCCCAAAGGGAGGCACTTACTCAAGCCTCGGGTCAGCCGCGCACCCAAGAAGACACTGAGACCGAACTTAAGATGTATAGAGAGTAAGATTTAATACAGCAACGACAAGAAAGCACACAAAAAGCACATATACCAGATATCTGGGGTCGAAACTCATGCAGCCAGCAAGGTGCAGAGGAGATTCGGCAATTGGCCCAGACTTGTCACAGGCTTTTATAGGAGAAGGGTAAGGAGAAAAGTACAAGTTTTACGTCACCAAGGTGTTCTGCCAAGGAGCTTTACATAACCAAGGGGTCGTGTCCTATATTTTGGCAATGTACTCGATCTATTGGAACATTCTGGGGTAGTACCAGGAGGCCCCTATCTCAAAAATGTTCTTGGAACAGTCTTCAGTTAGGAGGGGTTGGACTGAGTTCGCTCCAGGAGACCCTTATCTCAGAAATGCTCCTGGAACCGTTCTCACTTGGGAGGGGTCGGACTCTGGGGTGAAGAGTTCAAGAATGTACTCTGAGGTAAAAAGTTCAGGTGTGTTCCGGGAACAACCTCTAGATGGGAGGGGTAAGAGAACTCTGAGTTGGAGAGTTCATGGAGAGTTCAGCTTTTCTTCTTTCATTCCCCCCTTCTTTTAGTGAATAGCTCTAATCTTAGAGCGAGTCCTGCATTTATCCCCCTCCACAGAGTCCAATCTCTTTCTGTTTTGTAACATGACTTTGGACAGGGAAGTCATAAATAGACCGTTTTATAGTTCTAAGATCAACATCCATAGCTGTACATAACCAACAGGATTGAGTCATATTAGGATTAGTTCTAAAACTTAAGAAAGCTCTTAGTCTATGTGGCCATTGGGGAGGTCGTGGCCAGCAGGGGATGAGATGGCCACATTATTTTTGTGGTAGTTCTGATTTTTTAGATGGCGCTGTAGATGGCCTTCCTTAGCGTAGGCCTTGTGGCACAGGTGGCATTCATAGAGCCGGCCCCCTGTGTGCAGATGCATATGGTTTTTGAGGTCGTAGTTATGCAGGAAGCGGGCTGGACAGTGGGGGCATGAGTAGGGTCGCTCTCCTGTGTGCTCTCGCATGTGGATCTTCAGCTTATCATTCCTGGTGAAGCGGATACCGCAGACCTCACAGGCAAAAGGCTTTTCACCATTGTGGGTCCTTATGTGCCGAGGCAGTTTGCCTGCCCCGTGGATTATCTTGTGACAGACTGGGCACTCTTGGGGCATCTGTGAAAGGCGTTTAGGCACTAGCTTGTTTTGGTCATTTAGGCCTGGTGTCAGGGCATCCTGGTGCAGCGAACTTAGGTAAGCCCTCAGGTCAGGGTCAATGAGATCTTCATCTGAGCCCAGCTCTTCTGATGATAGTGGAGGTTCGTTACTCTGGGCCAGCCCGTAGCCTGGTGGGTTGAGCATTTTTGAGGTTGAGGCTGTGGGGGTGGCAGTGGCAAAAGCCTCCAGGTACTGTCGGGCTCGCTCACAGTCATCTTTATCTGGGCTGGGGGCTTCCAGTCCACTGCCTTGCAAAATCTCCAAGCAAGTAGTGACGACACATGGGATTTCCAGTAGCCGAGCAGCTTGGAGTACAGCCGGCACATTGGCGTTGCTGGTGGTCAGTGTGGCTGTGTAAGCAAACTCGAGCAGGGCACTTAGGGCCTCCGGCCCTACAAAGTTCAGCTCACACACACTGGCTTTTGCTCCCCCAGAAGCCGTTTCAACACTCTCTGTTTTTATTACTGTTCTCTCTCTCTCTTCTGTAAAGAGCCTCTTGAAGTAGTGGCTACAGGCAGCCAGCACAGCCCTGTGGGTTTGGTACTCAAAACCCTGTGTCCTGATGGTGAGGTCGCACAGATGACCCAGCTGGCGCTGCTCGTTTAGGCAGCTCAGGAGCTCGCTGCTGTGATCTGGGAATGGGATTCCAATTAGGTCATCCTCGGGGCTCCCCATCTTTTTCTTTTTAGTCGTTGGGTCTGTTTGCTGGAGCTGGGCAACAGAGCAGGGTGTAGAAAGAGTCAACACAGGGATCCAATATCCTGCTAGACTTAGTCAAGGGGGGGCGGTCCCCCATGTAGAATTTCATAAGAAGTAAGACCGAAACGTCCAGGTGTGTTTCGGACTCTGAGAAGCACAAAGGGAAGGAGGGTCACCCAGTCTTTACCGTCAGTCTCAATAGCTAGTTTAACAACATAGGTTAAGACAGTGATGGGCATAGGAGTCTCATAAAGGATCATAAACAGAGTAAAACTGAATCAAGAAATAGGGCATAGGGAAGGAACACCAAGTCCATGCCAGTCTCCACGATTAATTTTATCAAGGTCTGTCTTAGAGTTTTAGACTAATTTTTATCTATCCTGAGCTCTGAGGTCTATACACACAATGTAATTTTTATTTGACCTCTAAATGCTTGGCCACACCCTGACATACCTGGGCAACAAAGCAGGGTCATTATCTGACACTATTGCCTTTGGCACTCTGAACCTTGGAAAAATTTTTTTAAATAATCTTCTTGATGACTATGTGAGCAGTCTCATTTATCCATATTGAGAACGTCTTCTGCAAATGTCAACAGCTTTCTTTGTTTGTATTGTTCCATACAGTGGCAAAAGCATACCTGCTGTCAGTGTCATTTATAAAGCTTGTATCAAAACCACAAGTTCAGCTTTCTGGGCTGAAGTCCCTTTAGGGAGGCTGCTGGCCTAGATCACCTGCTTTTTGTCCACTGCTGCACTGCTGTCCCCGCCTTCCGCTTACCTTTAACCATGAGGCCACTGCCATCCGTGTACCAGTTTAAACTTTCAGGCCAAGGCTGATTTGATCTTTACCTGCTGAGGTAAGTAGCCCCCTCTGTTGGTAGGTGGCCCCATGGATATGAGCTGCTTTCCATCTGCTACTGCTGCTCCTGTGACAAAGCTGCTGCCATCCATGTACCAGGCAGGCACACCAAGGCTGATCAGTCAGATCTCTCCTTGTTCCAGTTTCATCAGCACATTGATGTACAGGAGTGGAGTCATCCGCCAAGGGGAGGTGGCAGGATTGAGGATGGCAGGTGGAGCAAAAGTTACTCAATCATTCAGCAACAAATTCTGGTAGTGGGTATAGTCACATGCTGACCCAGGGTAAGCTTGTCAGGGTCTTTAACAAGCAGGGCCATTGCAGCTCATCAACATATAAGGTAAAAGGCTTAGTCAAATCTGGCAAAGCCAGAGCGGGGGCTGCAAGCAGGGCTGCCTTTGTGCTGTCAAAGGCTTTTTGGTGTTTCTCAGTCCAGGTGAATGGGACTTTTTCTTTAGTCCAGAGTCTGCAAAAGCCCACCGTCCCCAGAAACTCACGTACTTGGCGCGGGGTGGTGGGGGTTGGGATCAGCATCACAGTCTTTTTTCTTGGCTTCGGTGAGCCACTGCTTTCTGTCGTTTTGGCACCTCGGTAACTGAGCTTTCTTAGCCGATACCCGATACCCCAACTCACCCAGTTCATTCAGGAGCTTCTAGGAGGGCCAGAATTTCTTCTTTGTCTTTGATGTCTCTGCCTTCAGCCAACCGCAGGGCTTGGGTTAGCGCCAGGAGTTCAGCCTTCTGAGCCAAAGTTCCTTCTGCTAGAATGTCAGAGCAGTGATGAGTAGGTGAAGACTCAGCAGGTTAGCAGGGGAAGTGAAGGTCACTTGTTCTGTCAACAAAAAGCTCTAATAATGTGTCCATCAGTCAGGGAAACAATTGGATCATGTGTCCCTGACCAAAAGCCATTATGTGCAGACAAGCAGGCCATCCCTCAGTCACCAGGTCTAATTTTTCCAAGTGCCACTGGTCTTTTAGGGTCCCAATTTCTGAGTAAGAACCTCTTTGGCAATACTTTTGTTCTCAGTCACATTTAGGAGTCCCAAAGTTGGGGACAACATTAGGGCAGTCTCAATAGCATCTAAGGCCATCCAAGGTTGTTCTTTATTTCTTATACGAAGGGCTGTTTATCTTTTTAATGCAGCAAAACCTGGAATCCACAGTTTGCAAAGACCTGTAGTGTCCAGGGACCTTTTAAACTTGCTTTGCATTGGTCAGTGGAGGAATATGAAAACACAGTCTCTTTTTAGCTGCATCAACAGGTAGGCCACCAGTCTCTTTACTTATAGCCACGAACAGGTGAAGGGTTTTGTCTTGAGGGGGGGGGCTCCTCTTCTTTTTGTTAGGACAGTCTCTCACCCAGTGCTCTTCTTTTTCAACAGCAAACACTCTGATCATTAGCCAAAAGCTTTCTTTTTTCTTGTTGCCAGGTACTAAGTTTTCTAGTTTCCCTGACGTTTGTGACCAGCATTTCATTTCTCTTATCTTTTTTAGAAAATTTTCTGGCTCCTTATTTCTTACAGATCATCTCTAAGTGCTAGTATTATTAGCAAGTGTCACTTTGCTCGGTTCTAGTCTTTGTCATTTATCTCTCTTTGCTCCTATTTCTTAACTGCAATGGAGATCTCATATAATGTCTCTCTTTCTATCTATATATATCTCTTTCTTGTCTTTGCTTACTTTGAATGTTATCTAATTATTACATCTATATTCTGTCACTTAACTTTTTTCATAGTTTACCTCTTTTTACTGTTAACCTATTTCTTTTGAGTCTGCTGAAGCTTTGCTCTCAGTTCTTCTTTGCAGACCTCTATCCTTCATCAGAGCCTGGCAGTTAGACTCGTAGGTGCTCCTTACCTTGTATATCT
Source organism: Mus caroli (assembly GCF_978045245.1). NCBI lineage: Eukaryota > Metazoa > Chordata > Mammalia > Rodentia > Muridae > Mus > Mus caroli. The sequence goes on along the minus strand of NW_028227303.1, from coordinate 522,322 downwards.
CCCTCACCGGAGCTTAAAACAGATTCACTGCTAGCAGCTCAGGGCGATGCCTGAGAAGAGAAAACACACGGGGCAGAGAAGGGGGTGCAGCTCTTACATCTGGCTGCACACTGATATCTCAAAATGAACACAATTTTTTCTGTTAACAGTTAACAAGAGACAGGATACAGGGGACAGGGAAATGAGAAGCAACCAGGGAACCTTGTGGCGTCCTCAGATCAGACGCGGCAACCCGCTGAACTCAAGCATACTAGTCAGCGGAGGGAAAGAAACTAACCAGGATATTCTCAGTAACGGCGAATGGACAGGGAGGAGCCAAGCGCCGAGTCTCCGCCGCGCCACGGTGAAATGTGGGAGTGGCAAACAAACACTGGCAGGGAGGGGGAATTTAACCACTTGTTTTCCGGCATGGCTTGAGCCCCCGGAGGCGGTGGCGTCCGCCACCCCACACACAGGCATCCACGGAGCTCTCTTGGCCAGAGGCAACGGCAGCCTCCCGAGCTTTGGAAACGCAAGGCGCCTGCGCGGCAGGGCGGGGGAACTTCTCTGTGTGCCCCACGGCGGGCGCACAGACACAAGGGAGTGCGGGCAGACTCCAGGGGGAAGCCAAAGGAGGGACGGCGGCCACAGTTGGCCCCTCCCCAGCTGTGGCAGGCTTCACGGCTATTCCGGGGCGCCAGGCGGGTCTGACAGGCCGCCGCACTTACTATCAGCATTTTACAACTCACTCGCAGGGCACAGACAGCCTCCGTTGCTGCTGTGTCTGCAGAACTCAGAACCTCAGCACCACTGCTGCAGCTCTGGATTTCAGAGCTCTTTTGAGCAGCCTGGGGAGGACCGGCCTGGTGGTTTTTTTTTCTCTTTTTTTCCTTTTTTTAAAACCATTGCTGACAAATTCTGTCCTGACGTCAGTCCAAGTCTACAGTCGGCAAAGGGTTAACACACACACACACACACACAGTCTGTCACGTGACCAAAACACAACCAGCCAAACGCCACTTTCTGACGGGGTCGGATTCCACATTGACTCTTTTTCCTGATAGGGGTGGGATTCCACATCCACTCCCGCTCTGGCAGAGAGAACACTCTCTCTCTCTCCTTCACTCTGCCAGGCAACAGCCAGGTCTTTTTGACTGTTCTGTACCCTGGGCACTCCTTCCAGGGTCTCCCTTGAAACATCTTTTTGGGGTGCAGACTGTGAGGCCATAGACAGCCGTCCTCTCACAGCCACTGCCAGAATAAACCCACAATCTCAGAATACACAAATGCAGCAGTTCCACACTTACACACCCAGCAGATTGTCCCATTTCTAGAATAATAGCAAACACAACAAGAGCAGACACAAGACTTGAGACAAAAAGAAAAAACCAAAAACGGCGGCGACCTCGCGTCGCCCACAGGCAACTTACAGAATCAGATGGCCTTTCCAAGGCCGGCCGGCTTAGACCTTCCACCAAAGTGATGGTCTCTCGGCCTTCAGAGGGGTCCGCCAAGCGTCCTTGGCCCTCCCCTTGTCTTCCTGGGGCGTCCCCCAGGGCGATCGGACGGTGGGCACCAGACACGTCTATCTCTACCCACCCCGCGCTCTCTATTGAGACCTGCCTGGTCTCCAGCTCCCGGAGCACGGTCTCTGGTGCTCGTACTGAGCACAGAGCGTCACGCAAAACCAGAACTGCGATCGCACCAGATACAGATTCAGATGGCCTCTCCAAGGCCCAAGATTGAGACTCTCCTGGTCTCCAGAAACAGAACACAGACACCAGACCAAACAGAACAGTAAATCTTACTTCTGAGTGGGTCCAGGACTTCTGGGTGGTCGCGCTGATTCCCGGCCAACGCACCAAATGAAAGACTCCAGGACTCCCAAAGGGAGGCACTTACTCAAGCCTCGGGTCAGCCGCGCACCCAAGAAGACACTGAGACCGAACTTAAGATGTATAGAGAGTAAGATTTAATACAGCAACGACAAGAAAGCACACAAAAAGCACATATACCAGATATCTGGGGTCGAAACTCATGCAGCCAGCAAGGTGCAGAGGAGATTCGGCAATTGGCCCAGACTTGTCACAGGCTTTTATAGGAGAAGGGTAAGGAGAAAAGTACAAGTTTTATGTCACCAAGGTGTTCTGTCAAGGAGCTTTACATAACCAAGGGGTCGTGTCCTATATTTTGGCAATGTACTCGATCTATTGGAACATTCTGGGGTAGTACCAGGAGGCCCCTATCTCAAAAATGTTCTTGGAACAGTCTTCAGTTAGGAGGGGTTGGAATGAGTTCGCTCCAGGAGACCCTTATCTCAGAAATGCTCCTGGAACCGTTCTCACTTGGGAGGGGTCGGACTCTGGGGTGAAGAGTTCAAGAATGTACTCTGAGGTAAAAAGTTCAGGTGTGTTCCGGGAACAACCTCTAGATGGGAGGGGTAAGAGAACTCTGAGTTGGAGAGTTCATGGAGAGTTCAGCTTTTCTTCTTTCAATCCCAGGTTCTCTGGAAGATGAGTCAGTGCTGTTAATTGTTGAGCCCTTTCAGTGGCCCCACCCATCTTTAAATTTTTAGAAGTATATGTGAGGCTGTGTTCATGTACATCATATGCAGACCATAAGAGGGATATAGATTCTCCAGAATCTGACACCCTCTTCGGGAGTGTTTGAAGACAGCTACAATGTACTTAAATCTAATAAATACATACTTAAATTAATAAACATTTTTTAAAAAGGATAAGAAAGAATGAAAGACCAGGTAGGCCTGCCATTCTTAACTCTATCTGTCTGTATGTCTGTCTGTCTGTCTGATCCCCTGGAACTGGAGATGGGCCACCATATAGTTGCTGGTAGTTGATCCCAGGTTCTCTATAAGAGGAGACAATGTTGTTAATTGTTGATCCCTTTCATTGGCCCCACACATCTTTAAATTTTTAGAAGTAAATGTGAGGCTGTGTTTATGTACATCATATGCAGACCATAAGAGGGATATAGATTCTCCAGAATCTGACACCCTCTTCTGGAGTGTCTGAAGACAGCTACAGTGTACTTATATCTAATAAATACATACATAAATAAATAAATAAATAAATAAATAAATAAACATTTTTTAAAAGGGATAAGAAAGAAAGAAAAACCAGGCAGGCCTGCCATCCTTGTCTGTCTTTCTCTCTGTCTGTCTGTCTTGCCTAGCCCCTTGAGTAGCCTAGCCTAGTCCCTTGCCTTGACTAGCCCAGCCCCTTGCCTAGCCTAGCCTAGCCCAGCCCTGCCTTGCCTAGCCCTGCCTATCCCTGTCTTTAACCAGGCTGGCCTCGAACTCAGAAACTGACTGCCTCTGCCTCCAGAGTGCTCTCATTAAGAGCTCGAGCCACCACTGACTGTTGGGTTTTCTAAGTCTTACATAGGTATGGTCTGTTTCTCAGCTGTGAAACCCTAATTAACACATGTAGTCTGTCCTAGGTCAGCCATAGCTACAGACTGAGGCCTTTTCTAAAACAAAACAAAAGAAAACAAAAAATAGAAATAATAAAATAAATAAATTAAGCAACCACATGATATCTTTTCTTTCTTTCAATGATACTCAGAGCTTGAAGCAGTTCACCCATGAGACCTCAGCTCCGGACATTGAGGCTCTTTCCCTAACAAGTATTATGGCTGAACCTGAGGGGTTCTACTGCTGATTTGGGTCCCCCACTTTAAAAAAATAGTTGTTTTCAAAGGCTGCAGGTTCTTAGCCCTGTTCCTTGTTACAGTTGAGTCACAGCCCTGAAAGTTCAGTGGTAGTTAAAGGCACTGAGAAGGGCTTCCTATAGACATCAAAGACCAAGTCCTTGTTTTAAAAAGTTAATCTGGATTCCCCCACCCCCTGGCATCCTTAGAATGCCTAGAAAGGAAGGCAGGGACCTGGGCAGAAGGGTGCAAGGCTACTGGTGTTTGTAAGTGGTAACAGAAAGCTTTCTCTTGTTGGTACCCTACCCCAAGTTACACTGTCACTTCTTTTTCCTAGTTGTTGTTTTGTCGGTTTGTATTCTCAACATAGACCCTTTTCCTTCCTAACCTTGGCTGTCCTGAACCTTACTGTCCTTGAACTCAGTGATTTGCCTGTCTTGCTGGGATGAAACTGTGAGCTACCATCCAGAAGGAAGCACCCTGCTGAGGTTAGATTGGGGTCTCTTCCATTTTCCTCTATGAACATGCATATGGCAGGCCTGTTCTTTCTTTTTTACTTTTCCTTTTCTTTTTAAAGATTTATTTATTTATTATATTTAAGTATGCTGTAGCTATCTTCAGACAGTCCAGAAGAGGGTGTCAGATTCTGAAGAATCTAAATCATTCTTATTGTCTGCATATGATGTATATAAACACAGCCTCACATAAACTCAAAAAAAAAAAGAAAGAAAGAAAGATGTGGCTACAGAGAGGGCTCAACAATTAAGAGCATTGTCTCCTCTTCCAGAGAACCTGGGCTCAATTACCAGTATTATATATGGTGGCCCATCTCCAGTTCCAGGGGATCTAATACTCTGTTCTGGAGTCTGTGGGCACAGCATACACATGCAAAACATTCTTACACAATCATTGAGAGAGGAGAGAGAGGGGTTGAGAGAGAGGGTAGGTAATCATACCTCCTGACGAGTTTGAAGACCTGAGCTTCATCACTCACACAAATAAATAAATGCAAAATATTTTTTTATAAATAAACTCTGCCATTGCCCTTTAAAAATTCCTAGAAAACAAGTTTTATAAGCAACAGTTATATTTACTATATCTAAAGGACAGTCATGAGCATATTCAATAAATAGAAAAAGGCCTGTTAGTCTTAGAAATGGAAAAGACAAACCAAGGAAGGTTTGCAATTACATAATGAGGCAGCTCAGCCCAGCTCTAAGGTTGGAAATAAGACTCGAGAATAGGATACACCTGAAGACAGCCAGCCATTGTTTTTTGTTTTGGAGGCTGAAAGGATACACCTGAAGACAGCCAATGCTGTGTGATGGTGATCTGGTATTTTTTTTTTTTTAATTTTTAAAAACTTTAACACTTTTTATAAAACTTTTATAAAAACTTTTTCTTTCTTTCTTCCTTTCTTCTTTCCTTTCTTCCTTTCCTCACCCTAGCACCTACCCTAGCCCTGTCTTTCACCAGGGTGGCCTCGAACTCAGAAACTGACTGCCTCTATCTACAGAGTGCTCTCATTAAGAGGTTGAGCCACCACTGAATGTAGGGTTTTCTAAGCCTTACCTTGCTCTTGGTGTCTATTCTCAGCTGTGAAACCCTAATTAACACAAGTAGGCAGTCCTGGGTCAGCCAGAGCTACAGACTGAGGACTTCTCTAAAAACAAATAAAACAAAACAAAACAACAAATAGAAATAATAAAATACATAAATTAAGCAAACACAGCATAGCATTTCTCTCTCTAGGTGGTACTCAGAAATTCCAGCAGTTGGCCTGTGACACCTCAGCTCAGTATATGTGAGGCTGTGTTTATGTACATCCTATGCAGACCATAAGAGGGATTTACATTCTCCAGAATCTGACACCCTCCTCTGGAGTGTCTAAAGAAAGCTACAGTGTACTTATATCTAAGAAATACATAAAAAATAAATAAATAAATAAATAAATATTTTTTAAAAAGGATAAGAAAGAAAGAAAGACCAGGCAGGCCTGCCATCCTTATCTCTGTCTGTCTGTCTGTCTGTCTGATCCCCTGGAACTGGAGATGGGCCACCTTGTAGGTGCTGGTAGTTGATCCCAGCTTCTCTGGAAGAGGAGACAATGCTGTTAATTGTTGAACCATTTCAGTGGCCCCACCCATTTTTAATTTTTAGAAGTACATGTGAGGCTGTGTTTATGTACATCATATGCAGACCATAAGAGGGATTTAGATTCTCCAGAATCTGACACCCTCTTCTGGAGTGTCTGAAGACGGCTACAGTGTACTATAATCTAACAAATACATAAATAAATAAATAAATAAAGATTTTTTTAAAAAGTATAAGAAATAAAGAAAGACGAGGCAGGCCTCTCTGTCTGTCTGTCTGTCTGATCCACTGGAACTGGAGATGGGCCACCATAAGGTGCTGGTAGTTTATCCCAGGTTCTCTGAAAGAGGAGACAATGCTGTTAATTGTTGAGCCCTCTCAGTGGCCCCACACATCTTTAAATTTTTAGAAGTATATGTGAGGCTGTGTTTATGTACATCATATGCAGACCATAAGAGGGATTTTGATTCTCCAGAATCTGACACCCTCTTCTGGAGTGTCTGAAAACAGCTACAGTGTACTTATATCTAATAAATACATAAATAAATATATAAATAAACATTTTTTAAAAAGGATAAGAAAGAAAGAAAGACCAGGCAGGCCTGCCATCCTTAGCACTGTCTGTATGTCTGTCTGTCTGATCCCCTGGAACTGGAGATGGGCCACCATATAGTTGCTGGTAGTTGATCCCAGGTACTCTGGAAGAGGAGACAATGCTGTTAATTGTTGAGCTTTTAGAGTGGCCCCACCCTTCTTTAAATTTTTAGAAGTATATGTGAGGCTGTGTTTATGTACATCATATGCAGACCATAAGAGGGATTTAGATTCTCCAGAATCTGACACCCTCTTCTGTAGTGTCTGAACAGCTACAGTGTACTTATATCTACTAAATACATAAATAAATAAATAAATAAACATTTTTTAAAAAGGATAAGAAAGAAAGAAAGACCAGGCAGTCCTGCCATCCATATCTCTGCCTGTCTGTCTGTCTGTCTATCTGATCCCCGGGAACTGGAGATGGGCCACCATATAGTTGCTGGTAGTTGATCCAAGGTTCTCTGGAAGAGGAGACAATGCTCTTAATTGTTGAGCCCTTTCAGTGGCCCCACACTTCTTTAAATATTTAGAAGTATATGTGAGGCTGTGTTTATGTACATCATATTCAGATTATAAGAGGATTTAGATTCTCCAGAATCTGACACCCTCTACTGGAGTGTCTGAAGACAGCTACAGTGTACTTATATGTAATAAATAAATAAATAAATAAACATTTTTTAAAAAGGATAAGAAACAAAGTAAGACCAGGCAGGCCTGCCATCCTTATCTCTGTCTGTCTGTCTGTCTGTCTGATCCCCTGGAACTGGAGATGGGCCACCATATAGTTGCTGGTAGTTGATCCAAGGTTCTCTGGAAGAGGAGACAATGCTCTTAATTGTTGAGCCCTTTCAGTGGCCCCACACTTCTTTAAATATTTAGAAGTATATGTGAGCTGTGTTTAAGTACATCATATTCAGATTATAAGAGGATTTAGATTCTCCAGAATCTGACACCCTCTACTGGAGTGTCTGAAGACAGCTACAGTGTACTTATATATAATAAATAAATAAATAAATAAATAAATAAATAAATAAATAAACATTTTTTAAAAAGGATAAGAAAGAAAGTAAGACCAGGCAGGCCTGCCATCCTTATCTCTGTCTGTCTGTCTGTCTGTCTGAACCCTGGAACTGGAGATGGGCTACCATATAGTTGCTGGTAGTTGATCCCAGGTTCTCTGGAAGATGAGTCAGTGCTGTTAATTGTTGAGCCCTTTCAGTGGCCCCACCCATCTTTAAATTTTTAGAAGTATATGTGAGGCTGTGTTCATGTACATCATATGCAGACCATAAGAGGGATATAGATTCTCCAGAATCTGACACCCTCTTCGGGAGTGTTTGAAGACAGCTACAATGTACTTAAATCTAATAAATACATACTTAAATTAATAAACATTTTTTAAAAAGGATAAGAAAGAATGAAAGACCAGGTAGGCCTGCCATTCTTAACTCTATCTGTCTGTATGTCTGTCTGTCTGTCTGATCCCCTGGAACTGGAGATGGGCCACCATATAGTTGCTGTTAGTTGATCCCAGGTTCTCTATAAGAGGAGACAATGTTGTTAATTGTTGATCCCTTTCATTGGCCCCACACATCTTTAAATTTTTAGAAGTAAATGTGAGGCTGTGTTTATGTACATCATATGCAGACCATAAGAGGGATATAGATTCTCCAGAATCTGACACCCTCTTCTGGAGTGTCTGAAGACAGCTACAGTGTACTTATATCTAATAAATAAATAAATAAATAAATAAATAAATAAATAAATAAATAAACATTTTTTAAAAGGGATAAGAAAGAAAGAAAAACCAGGCTGGCCTGCCATCCTTGTCTGTCTTTCTCTCTGTTTGTCTGTCTTGCCTAGCCCCTTGAGTAGCCTAGCCTAGTCCCTTGCCTTGACTAGCCCAGCCCCTTGCCTAGCCTAGCCTAGCCCAGCCCTGCCTTGCCTAGCCCTGCCTATCCCTGTCTTTAACCAGGCTGGCCTCGAACTCAGAAACTGACTGCCTCTGCCTCCAGAGTGCTCTCATTAAGAGCTCGAGCCACCACTGACTGTTGGGTTTTCTAAGTCTTACATAGGTATGGTCTGTTTCTCAGCTGTGAAACCCTAATTAACACATGTAGTCTGTCCTAGGTCAGCCATAGCTACAGACTGAGGCCTTTTCTAAAACAAAACAAAAGAAAACAAAAAATAGAAATAATAAAATAAATAAATTAAGCAACCACATGATATCTTTTCTTTCTTTCAATGATACTCAGAGCTTGAAGCAGTTCACCCATGAGACCTCAGCTCCGGACATTGAGGCTCTTTCCCTAACAAGTATTATGGCTGAACCTGAGGGGTTCTACTGCTGATTTGGGTCCCCCACTTTAAAAAAATAGTTGTTTTCAAAGGCTGCAGGTTCTTAGCCCTGTTCCTTGTTACAGTTGAGTCACAGCCCTGAAAGTTCAGTGGTAGTTAAAGGCACTGAGAAGGGCTTCCTATAGACATCAAAGACCAAGTCTTTGTTTTTAAAAAGTTAATCTGGATTCCCCCACCCCCTGGCATCCTTAGAATGCCTAGAAAGGAAGGCAGGGACCTGGGCAGAAGGGTGCAAGGCTACTGGTGTTTGTAAGTGGTAACAGAGAGCTTTCTCTTGTTGGTACCCTACCCCAAGTTACACTGTCACTTCTTTTTCCTAGTTGTTGTTTTGTCGGTTTGTATTCTCAACATAGACCCTTTTCCTTCCTAACCTTGGCTGTCCTGAACCTTACTGTCCTTGAACTCAGTGATTTGCCTGTCTTGCTGGGATGAAACTGTGAGCTACCATCCAGAAGGAAGCACCCTGCTGAGGTTAGATTGGGGTCTCTTCCATTTTCCTCTATGAACATGCATATGGCAGGCCTGATCTTTCTTTTTTACTTTTCCTTTTCTTTTTAAAGATTTATTTATTTATTATATTTAAGTATGCTGTAGCTATCTTCAGACAGTCCAGAAGAGGGTGTCAGATTCTGAAGAATCTAAATCATTCTTATTGTCTGCATATGATGTATATAAACACAGCCTCACATAAACTCAAAAAAAAAAAAAAAGAAAGAAAGAAAGATGTGGCTACAGAGAGGGCTCAACAATTAAGAACATTGTCTCCTCTTCCAGAGAACCTGGGCTCAATTACTAGTATTATATATGGTGGCCCATCTCCAGTTCCAGGGGATCTAATACTCTGTTCTGGAGTCTGTGGGCACAGCATACACATGCAAAACATTCTTACACAATCATTGAGAGAGGAGAGAGAGGGGTTGAGAGAGAGGGTAGGTAATCATACCTCCTGACGAGTTTGAAGACCTGAGCTTCATCACTCACACAAATAAATAAATGCAAAATATTTTTTTATAAATAAACTCTGCCATTGCCCTTTAAAAATTCCTAGAAAACAAGTTTTATAAGCAACAGTTATATTTACTATATCTAAAGGACAGTCATGAGCATATTCAATAAATAGAAAAAGGCCTGTTAGTCTTAGAAATGGAAAAGACAAACCAAGGAAGGTTTGCAATTACATAATGAGGCAGCTCAGCCCAGCTCTAAGGTTGGAAATAAGACTCGAGAATAGGATACACCTGAAGACAGCCAGCCATTGTTTTTTGTTTTGGAGGCTGAAAGGATACACCTGAAGACAGCCAATGCTGTGTGATAGTGATCTGGTATTTTTTTTTTTAATTTTTAAAAACTTTAACACTTTTTATAAAACTTTTATAAAAACTTTTTCTTTCTTTCTTCCTTTCTTCTTTCCTTTCTTCCTTTCCTCACCCTAGCCCCTACCCTAGCCCTGTCTTTCACCAGGGTGGCCTCGAACTCAGAAACTGACTGCCTCTATCTACAGAGTGCTCTCATTAAGAGCTTGAGCCACCACTGAATGTAGGGTTTTCTAAGCCTTACCTTGCTCTTGGTGTCTATTCTCAGCTGTGAAACCCTAATTAACACAAGTAGGCAGTCCTGGGTCAGCCAGAGCTACAGACTGAGGACTTCTCTAAAAACAAATAAAACAAAACAAAACAACAAATAGAAATAATAAAATACAAAAATTAAGCAAACACAGCATACCTTTTCTCGCTCTAGGTGGTACTCAGAAATTCCAGCAGTTGGCCTGTGACACCTCAGCTCAGTATATGTGAGGCTGTGTTTATGTACATCCTATGCAGACCATAAGAGGGATTTACATTCTCCAGAATCTGACACCCTCCTCTGGAGTGTCTAAAGAAAGCTACAGTGTACTTATATCTAAGAAATACATAAAAAATAAATAAATAAATAAATAAATAAATATTTTTTAAAAAGGATAAGAAAGAAAGAAAGACCAGGCAGGCCTGCCATCCTTATCTCTGTCTGTCTGTCTGTCTGTCTGATCCCCTGGAACTGGAGATGGGCCACCTTGTAGGTGCTGGTAGTTGATCCCAGCTTCTCTGGAAGAGGAGACAATGCTGTTAATTGTTGAACCATTTCAGTGGCCCCACCCATTTTTAATTTTTAGAAGTATATGTGAGGCTGTGTTTATGTACATCATATGCAGACCATAAGAGGGATTTAGATTCTCCAGAATCTGACAACCTCTTCTGGAGTGTCTGAAGACGGCTACAGTGTACTTATATCTAACAAATACATAAATAAATAAATAAATAAAGATTTTTTAAAAAGTATAAGAAATAAAGAAAGACCAGGCAGGCCTCTCTGTCTGTCTGTCTGTCTGATCCACTGGAACTGGAGATGGGCCACCATAAGGTGCTGGTAGTTTATCCGAGGTTCTCTGAAAGAGGAGACAATGCTGTTAATTGTTGAGCTCTCTCAGTGGCCCCACACATCTTTAAATTTTTAGAAGTATATGTGAGGCTGTGTTTATGTACATCATATGCAGACCATAAGAGGGATTTTGATTCTCCAGAATCTGACACCCTCTTCTGGAGTGTCTGAAGACAGCTACAGTGTACTTATATCTAATAAATACATAAATAAATATATAAATAAACATTTTTTAAAAAGGATAAGAAAGAAAGAAAGACCAGGCAGGCCTGCCATCCTTAGCACTGTCTGTATGTCTGTCTGTCTGATCCCCTGGAACTGGAGATGGGCCACCATATAGTTGCTGGTAGTTGATCCCAGGTACTCTGGAAGAGGAGACAATGCTGTTAATTGTTGAGCTTTTAGAGTGGCCCCACCCTTCTTTAAATTTTTAGAAGTATATGTGAGGCTGTGTTTATGTACATCATATGCAGACCATAAGAGGGATTTAGATTCTCCAGAATCTGACACCCTCTTCTGTAGTGTCTGAACAGCTACAGTGTACTTATATCTACTAAATACATAAATAAATAAATAAATAAACATTTTTTAAAAAGGATAAGAAAGAAAGAAAGACCAGGCAGTCCTGCCATCCATATCTCTGCCTGTCTGTCTGTCTGTCTATCTGATCCCCGGGAATTGGAGATGGGCCACCATATAGTTGCTGGTAGTTGATCCAAGGTTCTCTGGAAGAGGAGACAATGCTCTTAATTGTTGAGCCCTTTCAGTGGCCCCACACTTCTTTAAATATTTAGAAGTATATGAGGCTGTGTTTATGTACATCATATTCAGATTATAAGAGGATTTAGATTCTCCAGAATCTGACACCCTCTACTGGAGTGTCTGAAGACAGCTACAGTGTACTTATATGTAATAAATAAATAAATAAATAAACATTTTTTAAAAAGGATAAGAAAGAAAGTAAGACCAGGCAGGCCTGCCATCCTTATCTCTGTCTGTCTGTCTGTCTGTCTGATCCCCTGGAACTGGAGACGGGCTACCATATAGTTGCTGGTAGTTGATCCCAGGTTCTCTGGAAGAGGAGACAATGCGGTTAATTGTTGAGCCCTATCAGTGGCCCTACCCATCTTTAAATTTTTAGAAGTGTATGTGAGGCTGTGTTTATGTACATCATATGCAGACCAGAAGAGGGATTTAGATTCATCAGAATCTGACACCCTCTTCTGGAGTGTCTGAAGACAGCTACAGTGTACTTATATCTAATAAATACATAAATAAATACATTTTTTTTAAAAAGATAAGAAAGAAAGAAAGACCATGCAGGCCTGCCATACTTATCCTTGTCTGTCTGTCTGTCTGCGTGATCCCCTGGGAGTAGAGATGGGCCACCATATAGTTGCAGGTAGTTGATCCCAGGTTCTCTGTAAGAGGAGACAATGTGGTTAATTGCTGAGCCCTTTCAGTGGCCCCCCTCCCATCTTTAAATTTTAAGAAGTAAACGTGAGGCTGTGTTTATGTACATCATATTCAGACAATAAGAGGGATTTAGATTCTCCAGAATCTGACAACTTCTTCTGGAGTGTCTGAAGACGGCTACAGTGTACTTATATCTAATAAACATATAAATAAATAAATAAACATTTTTTAAAAAGGATAAGAAAGAAAGAAAGACCAGGCAGGCCTGCCATCCTTATCTCTGTCAGTCAGTCTGTCTGTCAGTCTGTCTGATCCCTTGGAACTGGAGATGGGACACCATATATTTGCTGTTAGTTGATCCCAGGTTCTCTGGAAGAGGAGACAATGCTGTTAATTGTTAATCCCTTTCAGTGGCTCCACCTATCTTTAAATTTTTAGAAGTATATGTTAGGCTGTGTTTATGTACATCATATGCAGACCATAAGAGGGATTTAGATTCTCCAGAATCTGACACCCTCTTCTGGAGTGTCTGAAGACAACTATAGTGTACTTATATCTAATAAATACATATATAAATAAATATAAATGAATACATAAACATTATTTTAAAAGGATAAGAAAGAAAGAAAGACCAGGCAGGCCTGCAATCCTAATCTCTGTCTGTCTGTCTGTCTGTCTGATACCCTGGAACTGGAGATGGGCCACCTTGTAGTTGCTGGTAGTTGATCCCAGGTTCTCTGGAAGAGGAGACAATGCTGTTAATTGTTGAGCCCTTTCAGTGGCCCCACCCATTTTTAATTTTTAGAAGTATATGTGATGCTGTGTTTATGTACATCATATTCTGACCATAAGAGGGATTTAGATGCTCTAGAATCTGTCACCCTCTTATGGAGTGTCTGAAGACGGCTACAGTGTACTTATATCTAATAAATACATAAATAAATAAATAAATAAATAAATAAACATTTTTTAAAAAGTATAAGAAAGAAAGTAAGACCAGGCAGGCCTGCCATCCTTATCTCTGTCTCTCTGTCTGTCTGTCTGTCTGATCCACTGGAACTGGAGATGGGCCACGATAAGGTGCTGGTAGTTTATCCCAGGTTCTCTGAAAGAGGAGACAATGCTGTTAATTGTTGAGCCCTCTCAGTGGCCCCACACATCTTTAAATTTTTAGAAGTATAAGTGAGGCTGTGTTTATGTACATCATATGCAGACCATAAGAAGGATTTAGATTCTCCAGAATCTGACACCATCTTTTGGAGTGTCAGAAGACAGCTACAGTGTACTTATATCTAATAAATACATAAATAAATATATAAATAAACATTTTTTTAAAAAGGATAAGAAAGAAAGAAAGACCAGGCAGGCCTGCCATCCTTATCACTGTCTGTATGTCTGTCTGTCTGATCCCCTGGAACTGGAGCTGGGCCACCATATAGTTACTGGTAGTTGATCCCAGGTACTCTGGAAGAGGAGACAATGCTGTTAATTGTTGAGCTTTTAGAGTGGCCCCACCCTTCTTTAAATTTTTAGAAGTATATGTGAGGCTGTGTTTATGTACATCATATGCAGACCATTAGAGGGATTTAGATTCTCCAGAATCTGACACCCTCTTCTGGAGTGTCTGAACAGCTACAGTGTACTTGTATCTAATAAATACATAAATAAATAAATAAATAAATAAATAAATAAATAAATAAATAAATATTTTTTAAAAAGGAAAAGAAAGAAAGAAAGACCAGGCTGGCCTGCCATCCTTATCCTTGTCTGTCTGTCTGTCTGTCTGATCCCCTGGGAGTGGAAATGGGCCACCATATAGTTGCAGGTAGTTGATCACAGGTTCTCTGTAAGAGGAGACAATGCTGTTAATTGCTGAGCCCTTTCAGTGGCCACCCCCACCTTTATATTTTAAGAAGTAAATGTGAAGCTGTGTTTATGTACATCATATGCAGACCATAAGAGGGATTTAGATTCTCCAGAATCTGACACCTTCTTCTGGAGTGTCTGAAGACGGCTACAGTGTACTTATATCTAATAAAAATATAAATAAATAAATAAACATTTTTTAAAAAGGATAAGAAAGAAAGAAAGAAAGACCAGGCAGGCCTGCCATCCTTATCTCTGTCAGACTGTCTGTCTGTCTGATCCCCTGGAACTGGAGATGGGCCACCATATAGTTGCTGGTAGTTGATCCCAGGTACTCTGGAAGAGGAGACAATGCTGTTAATTGTTGAGCTTTTCGAGTGGCCCCACCCTTCTTTAAATTTTTAAAAATATATGTGAGGCTGTGTTTATGTACATCATATGCAGACCATAAGAGGGATTTAGATTCTCCAGAATCTGACACCCTCTTCTGTAGTGTCTGAACAGCTACAGTGTACATATATCTACTAAATACATAAATAAATAAATAAATAAACATTTTTTAAAAAGGATAAGAAAGAAAGAAAGACCAGGCAGTCCTGCCATCCATATCTCTGCCTGTCTGTCTGTCTGTCTATCTGATCCCCGGGAACTGGAGATGGGCCACCATATAGTTGCTGGTAGTTGATCCAAGGTTCTCTGGAAGAGGAGACAATGCTCTTAATTGTTGAGCCCTTTCAGTGGCCCCACACTTCTTTAAATATTTAGAAGTATATGTGAGGCTGTGTTTATGTACATCATATTCAGATTATAAGAGGATTTAGATTCTCCAGAATCTGACACCCTCTACTGGAGTGTCTGAAGACAGCTACAGTGTACTTATATGTAATAAATAAATAAATAAATAAACATTTTTTAAAAAGGATAAGAAACAAAGTAAGACCAGGCAGGCCTGCCATCCTTGTCTCTGTCTGTCTGTCTGTTTGTCTGTCTGATCCCCTGGAACTGGAGATGGGCCACCATATAGTAGCTGGTAGTTGATCCAAGGTTCTCTGGAAGAGGAGACAATGCTCTTAATTGTAGAAACCTTTCAGTGGCCCCACACTTCTTTAAATATTTAGAAGTATATGTGAGCTGTGTTTAAGTACATCATATTCAGATTATAAGAGGATTTAGATTCTCCAGAATCTGACACCCTCTACTGGAGTGTCTGAAGACAGCTACAGTCTACTTATATATAATAAATAAATAAATAAATAAATAAATAAATAAATAAATAAATAAATAAATAAACATTTTTTAAAAAGGATAGAAAGAAAGTAAGACCAGGCAGGCCTGCCATCCTTATTTCTGTCTGTCTGTCTGTCTGTCTGTCTGATTCCCTGGAACTGGAGATGGGCTACCATATAGTTGCTGGTAGTTGATCCCAGGTTCTCTGGAAGAGGAGACAATGCTGTTAATTGTTGAGCCCTATCAGTGGCCCTACCCATCTTTAAATTTTTAGAAGTGTATGTGAGGCTGTGTTTATGTACATCATATGCAGACCAGAAGAGGGATTTAGATTCATCAGAATCTGACACCCTCTTCTGGGGTGTCTGAAGAGAGCTACAGTGTACTTATATCTAATAAATACATAAATAAATACAATTTTTTAAAAAAGGATAAGAAAGAAAGAAAGACCATGCAGGCCTGCCATACTTATCCTTGTCTGTCTGTCTGTCTGTCTGATCCCCTGGGAGTGGAGATGGGCCACCATATAGTTGCAGGTAGTTGATCCAAGGTTCTCTAAAAGAGGAGACAATGCTGTTAATTGCTGAGCCCTTTCAGTGCCCCCCCCACCTTTAAATTTTAAGAAGTAAACGTGAGCCTGTGTTTATGTACATCATATGCAGACCATAAGAGGGATTTTGATTCTCCAGAATCTGACACCTTCTTCTGGAGTGTCTGAAGACGGCTACAGTGTACTTATATCTAATAAACATATAAATAAATAAATAAACATTTTTTAAAAAGGATGAGAAAGAAAGAAAGACCAGGCAGGCCTGCCATCCTTATTTCTGTCAGTCTATCTGTCTGTCAGTCTGTCTGATCCCTTGGAACTGGAGATGGGCCACCATATAGTTGCTGTTAGTTGATCCTAGGTTCTCTGGAAGAGGAGACAATGCTGTTAATTGTTGAGCACTTTCAGTGGCTCCACATATCTTTAAATTTTTAGAAGTATTTGTTAGGCTGTGTTTATGTACATCATATGCAGACCATAAGAGGGATTTAGATTCTCCAGAATCTGACACCCTCTTCTGGAGTGTCTGAAGACAACTACAGTGTACTTATATCTAATAAATACATGTATAAATAAATATAAATAAATAAATAAACATTATTTTAAAAGAATAAGAAAGAAAGAAAGACCAGGCAGGCCTGCCATCCTAATCTCTGTCTGTCTGTCTGTCTATCTGATCCCCTGGAACTGGAGATGGGCCACCTTGCAGTTGCTGGTAGTTGATCCTAAGTTCTCTGGAAGAGGAGACAATGCTGTTAATTGTTGAGCCCTCTCAGTGGCCCCACACATCTTTAAATTTTTAGAAGTATATGTGAGGCTGTGTTTATGTACATCATATGCAGACCATAAGAGGGATTTAGATTCTCCAGAATCTGACACCCTCTTCTGGAGTGTCAGAAGACAGCTACAGTGTACTTATATCTAATAAATACATAAATAAAAATATAAATAAACATTTTTTTTAAAAGGATAAGAAAGAAAGAAAGACCAGGCAGGCCTGCCATCCTTATCACTGTCTGTATGTCTGTCTGTCTGATCCCCTGGAACTGGAGCTGGGCCACCATATAGTTGCTGGTAGTTGATCCCAGGTACTCTGGAAGAGGAGACAATGCTGTTAATTGTTGAGCTTTTAGAGTGGTCCCACCCTTCTTTAAATTTTTAGAAGTATATGTGAGGCTGTGTTTATGTACATCATATGCAGACCATAAGAGGGATTTAGATTCTCCAGAATCTGACACCCTCTTCTGGAGTGTCTGAACAGCTACAGTGTACTTGTATCTAATAAATACATAAATAAATAAATAAATAAATAAATAAATAAATAAATAAATAAATAAATATTTTTTAAAAAAGGATAAGAAAGAAAGAAAGACCATGCTGGCCTGCCATCCTTATCCTTGTCTGTCTGTCTGTCTGTCTGATCCCCTGGGAGTGGAAATGGGCCACCATATAGTTGCAGGTAGTTGATCACAGGTTCTCTGTAAGAGGAGACAATGCTGTTAATTGCTGAGCCCTTTCAGTGGCCACCCCCACCTTTATATTTTAAGAAGTAAATGTGAAGCTGTGTTTATGTACATCATATGCAACCATAAGAGGGATTTAGATTCTCCAGAATATGACACCTTCTTCTGGAGTGTCTGAAGACGGCTACAGTGTACTTATATCTAATAAAAATATAAATAAATAAATAAACATTTTTTAAAAAAGGATAAGAAAGAAAGAAAGACCAGGCAGGCCTGCCATCCTTATCTCTGTCAGACTGTCTGTCTGTCTGATCCCCTGGAACTGGACATGGGCCACCATATATTGCTGGTAGTTGATCCCAGGTACTCTGGAAGAGGAGACAATGCTGTTAATTGTTGAGCTTTTAGAGTGGCCCCACCCTTCTTTAAATTTTTAGAAGTATATGTGAGGCTGTGTTTATGTACATCATATGCAGACCATAAGAGAGATTTAGATTCTCCAGAATCTGAAAACCTCTTCTGTAGTGTCTGAACAGCTACAGTGTACTTATATTTACTAAATACATAAATAAATAAATAAATAAATAAATAAATAAATAAATAAATAAATAAACATTTTTTAAAAGGATAAGAAAGAAAGAAAGACCAGGCAGGCCTGCCATCCATATCTCTGCCTGTCTGTCTGTCTGTCTATCTGATCCCCGGGAACTGGAGATGGGCCACTATATAGTTGCTGGTAGTTGATCCAAGGTTCTCTGGAAGAGGAGACAATGCTCTTAATTGTTGAGCCCTTTCAGTGGCCCCACACTTCTTTAAATATTTAGAAGTATATGTGAGGCTGTGTTTATGTACATCATATTCAGATTATAAGAGGATTTAGATTCTCCAGAATCTGACACCCTCTACTGGAGTGTCTGAAGACAGCTACAGTGTACTTATATGTAATAAATAAATAAATAAATAAACATTTTTTAAAAAGGATAAGAAAGAAAGAAATACCAGGCAGGCCTGCCATCCTTATCTCTGTTTGTCTGTCTGTCTGATCCCCTGGAACTGGAGATGGGCCACCATATAGTTGCTGGTAGTTGATCCAAGGTTCTCTGGAAGAGGAGACAATGCTCTTAATTGTAGAGCCCTTTCAGTGGCCCCACACTTCTTTAAATATTTAGAAGTATATGTGAGCTGTGTTTAAGTACATCATATTCAGATTATAAGAGGATTTAGATTCTCCAGAATCTGACACCGTCTTCTGGAGTGTCTGAAGACAGCTACAGTGTACTTATATATAATAAATAAATAAATAAATAAATAAATAAATAAACATTTTTTAAAAAGGATAAGAAAGAAAGTAAGACCAGGCAGGCCTGCCATCCTTATCTCTGTCTGTCTGTCTGTCTGTCTGATCCCCTGGAACTGGAGATGGGCCACCATATAGTTGCTGGTAGTTGATCCAAGGTTCTCTGGAAGAGGAGACAATGCTCTTAATTGTTGAGCCCTTTCAGTGGCCCCACCCATTTTTAATTTTTAGAAGTATATGTGATGCTGTGTTTATGTACATCATATTCAGACCATAAGAGGGATTTAGATGCTCTAGAATCTGTCACCCTCTTATGGAGTGTCTGAAGACGGCTACAGTGTACTTATATCTAATAAATAAATAAATAAATAAATAAATAAATAAATAAATAAATAAATAAATAAACATTTTTTAAATAGTATAAGAAAGAAAGTAAGACCAGGCAGGCCTGCCATCCTTATCTCTGTCTCTCTGTCTGTCTGTCTGTCTGATCCACTGGAACTGGAGATGGGCCACCATAAGGTGCTGGTAGTTTATCCCAGGTTCTCTGAAAGAGGAGACAATGCTGTTAATTGTTGAGCCCTCTCAGTGGCCCCACACATCTTTAAATTTTTAGAAGTATATGTGAGGCTGTGTTTATGTACATCATATGCAGACCATAAGAGGGATTTAGATTCTCCAGAATATGACACCCTCTTCTGGAGTATCTGAAGACAGCTACAGTGTACTTATATCTAATAAATACATAAATAAATATATAAATAAACATTTTTTTAAAAAGGATAAGAATGAAAGAAAGACCAGGCAGGCCTGCCATCCATATCTCTGCCTGTCTGTCTGTCTGTCTGTCTGATCCCCTGGAACTGGAGATGTGCCACCATATAGTTGCTGGTAGTTGATCCCAGGTACTCTGGAAGAGGAGACAATGCTGTTAATTGTTGAGCTTTTAGAGTGGCCCCACCCTTCTTTAAAATTTTAGAAGTATATGTGAGGCTGTGTTTATGTACATCATATGCAGACCATAAGAGGGATTTAGATTCTCCAGAATCTGACACCCTCTTCTGGAGTGTCTGAACAGCTACAGTGTACTTATATCTAATAAATACATAAATAAATAAACAAACAAATAAATACATAAATATTTTTTTTAAAAGGATAAGAAAGAAAGAAAGACCAGGCTGGCCTGCAATCCTTATCCTTGTCTGTCTGTCTGTCTGTCAGATCCCCTGGGAGTGGAGATGGGCCACCATATAGTTGCAGGTAGTTGATCCCAGGTTCTCTGTAAGAGGAGACAATGCTGTTAATTGCTGAGCCCTTTCAGTGGCCCCCCCACCTTTATATTTTAAGAAGTAAATGTGAGGCTGTGTTTATGTACATCATATGCAGACCATAAGAGGGATTTAGATTCTCCAGAATCTGACACCTTCTTCTGGAGTGTCTGAAGACGGCTACAGTGTACTTATATCTAATAAAAATATAAATAAATAAATAAACATTTTTTAAAAAGGATAAGAAAGAAAGAAAGACCAGGCAGGCCTGCCATCCTTATCTCTGTCTCTCTGTCTGTCTGTCTGATCTCCTGGAACTGGAGATGGGCCACCATATAGTTGCTGGTAGTTGATCCCAGGTACTCTGGAAGAGGAGACAATGCTGTTAATTGTTGAGCTTTTAGAGTGGCCCCACCCTTCTTTAAATTTTTAGAAGTATATGTGAGGCTGTGTTTATGTACATCATATGCAGACCATAAGAGGGATTTAGATTCTCCAGAATCTGACACCCTCTTCTGTAGTGTCTGAACAGCTACAGTGTACATATATCTACTAAATACATAAATAAATAAATAAATAAACATTTTTTAAAAAGGATAAGAAAGAAAGACCAGGCAGTCCTGCCATCCATATCTCTGCCTGTCTGTCTGTCTGTCTATCTGATCCCCGGGAACTGGAGATGGGCCACCATATAGTTGCTGGTAGTTGATCCAAGGTTCTCTGGAAGAGGAGACAATGCTCTTAATTGTTGAGCCCTTTCAGTGGCCCCACACTTCTTTAAATATTTAGAAGTATATGTGAGCTGTGTTTAAGTACATCATATTCAGATTATAATAGGATTTAGATTCTCCAGAATCTGACAACCTCTACTGGAGTGTCTGAAGACAGCTACAGTGTACTTATATATAATAAATAAATAAATAAATAAATAAATAAATGAATAAATAAATAAATAAATAAACATTTTTTAAAAAGGATAAGAAAGAAAGTAAGACCAGGCAGGCCTGCCATCCTTATCTCTGTCTGTCTGTCTGTCTGTCTGATCCCCTGGAACTGGAGATGGGCCACCATATAGTTGCTGGTAGTTGATCCAAGGTTCTCTGGAAGAGGAGACAATGCTCTTAATTTTAGAGCCCTTTCAGTGGCCCCACACTTCTTTAAATATTTAGAAGTATATGTGAGCTGTGTTTAAGTACATCATATTCAGATTATAAGAGGATTTAGATTCTCCAGAATCTGACAACCTCTACTGGAGTGTCTGAAGACAGCTACAGTGTACTTATATATAATAAATAAATAAATAAATAAATAAATAAATAAATAAATAAACATTTTTTAAAAAGGATAAGAAAGAAAGTAAGACCAGGCAGGCCTGCCATCCTTATCTCTGTCTGTCTGTCTGTCTGTCTGATCCCCTGGAACTGGAGATGGGCCACCATATAGTTGCTGGTAGTTGATCCAAGGTTCTCTGGAAGAGGAGACAATGCTCTTAATTGTTGAGCCCTTTCAGTGGCCCCACCCATTTTTAATTTTTAGAAGTATATGTGATGCTGTGTTTATGTACATCATATTCAGACCATGAGAGGGATTTAGATGCTCTAGAATCTGTCACCCTCTTATGGAGTGTCTGAAGACGGCTACAGTGTACTTATATCTAATAAATAAATAAATAAATAAATAAATAAATAAATAAATAAATAAACATTTTTTAAATAGTATAAGAAAGAAAGTAAGACCAGGCAGGCCTGCCATCCTTATCTCTGTCTCTCTGTCTGTCTGTCTGTCTGATCCACTGGAACTGGAGATGGGCCACCATAAGGTGCTGGTAGTTTATCCCAGGTTCTCTGAAAGAGGAGACAATGCTGTTAATTGTTGAGCCCTCTCAGTGGCCCCACACATCTTTAAATTTTTAGAAGTATATGTGAGGCTGTGTTTATGTACATCATATGCAGACCATAAGAGGGATTTAGATTCTCCAGAATATGACACCCTCTTCTGGAGTGTCTGAAGACAGCTACAGTGTACTTATATCTAATAAATACATAAATAAATATATAAATAAACATTTTTTTAAAAAGGATAAGAATGAAAGAAAGACCAGGCAGGCCTGCCATCCATATCTCTGCCTGTCTGTCTGTCTGTCTGTCTGATCCCCTGGAACTGGAGATGTGCCACCATATAGTTGCTGGTAGTTGATCCCAGGTACTCTGGAAGAGGAGACAATGCTGTTAATTGTTGAGCTTTTAGAGTGGCCCCACCCTTCTTTAAAATTTTAGAAGTATATGTGAGGCTGTGTTTATGTACATCATATGCAGACCATAAGAGGGATTTAGATTCTCCAGAATCTGACACCCTCTTCTGGAGTGTCTGAACAGCTACAGTGTACTTATATCTAATAAATACATAAATAAATAAACAAACAAATAAATACATAAATATTTTTTTTAAAAGGATAAGAAAGAAAGAAAGACCAGGCTGGCCTGCAATCCTTATCCTTGTCTGTCTGTCTGTCTGTCAGATCCCCTGGGAATGGAGATGGGCCACCATATAGTTGCAGGTAGTTGATCCCAGGTTCTCTGTAAGAGGAGACAATGCTGTTAATTGCTGAGCCCTTTCAGTGGCCCCCCCACCTTTATATTTTAAGAAGTAAATGTGAGGCTGTGTTTATGTACATCATATGCAGACCATAAGAGGGATTTAGATTCTCCAGAATCTGACAACTTCTTCTGGAGTGTCTGAAGACGGCTACAGTGTACTTATATCTAATAAAAATATAAATAAATAAATAAACATTTTTTAAAAAGGATAAGAAAGAAAGAAAGACCAGGCAGGCCTGCCATCCTTATCTCTGTCTCTCTGTCTGTCTGTCTGATCTCCTGGAACTGGAGATGGGCCACCATATAGTTGCTGGTAGTTGATCCCAGGTACTCTGGAAGAGGAGACAATGCTGTTAATTGTTGAGCTTTTAGAGTGGCCCCACCCTTCTTTAAATTTTTAGAAGTATATGTGAGGCTGTGTTTATGTACATCATATGCAGACCATAAGAGGGATTTAGATTCTCCAGAATCTGACACCCTCTTCTGTAGTGTCTGAACAGCTACAGTGTACATATATCTACTAAATACATAAATAAATAAATAAATAAACATTTTTTAAAAAGGATAAGAAAGAAAGAAAGACCAGGCAGTCCTGCCATCCATATCTCTGCCTGTCTGTCTGTCTGTCTATCTGATCCCCGGTAACTGGAGATGGGCCACCATATAGTTGCTGGTAGTTGATCCAAGGTTCTCTGGAAGAGGAGACAATGCTCTTAATTGTTGAGCCCTTTCAGTGGCCCCACACTTCTTTAAATATTTAGAAGTATATGTGAGGCTGTGTTTATGTACATCATATTCAGATTATAAGAGGATTTAGATTCTCCAGAATCTGACACCCTCTACTGGAGTGTCTGAAGACAGCTACAGTGTACTTATATGTAATAAATAAATAAATAAATAAACATTTTTTAAAAAGGATAAGAAAGAAAGAAAGACCAGGCAGGCCTGCCATCCTTATCTCTGTCTGTCTGTCTGTCTGATCCCCTGGAACTGGAGATGGGCCACCATATAGTTGCTGGTAGTTGATCCAAGGTTCTCTGGAAGAGGAGACAATGCTCTTAATTTTAGAGCCCTTTCAGTGGCCCCACACTTCTTTAAATATTTAGAAGTATATGTGAGCTGTGTTTAAGTACATCATATTCAGATTATAAGAGGATTTAGATTCTCCAGAATCTGACAACCTCTACTGGAGTGTCTGAAGACAGCTACAGTGTACTTATATATAATAAATAAATAAATAAATAAATAAATAAATAAATAAACATTTTTTAAAAAGGATAAGAAAGAAAGTAAGACCAGGCAGGCCTGCCATCCTTATCTCTGTCTGTCTGTCTGTCTGTCTGATCCCCTGGAACTGGAGATGGGCCACCATATAGTTGCTGGTAGTTGATCCAAGGTTCTCTGGAAGAGGAGACAATGCTCTTAATTGTTGAGCCCTTTCAGTGGCCCCACCCATTTTTAATTTTTAGAAGTATATGTGATGCTGTGTTTATGTACATCATATTCAGACCATAAGAGGGATTTAGATGCTCTAGAATCTGTCACCCTCTTATGGAGTGTCTGAAGACGGCTACAGTGTACTTATATCTAATAAATAAATAAATAAATAAATAAATAAATAAATAAATAAACATTTTTTAAATAGTATAAGAAAGAAAGTAAGACCAGGCAGGCCTGCCATCCTTATCTCTGTCTCTCTGTCTGTCTGTCTGTCTGATCCACTGGAACTGGAGATGGGCCACCATAAGGTGCTGGTAGTTTATCCCAGGTTCTCTGAAAGAGGAGACAATGCTGTTAATTGTTGAGCCCTCTCAGTGGCCCCACACATCTTTAAATTTTTAGAAGTATATGTGAGGCTGTGTTTATGTACATCATATGCAGACCATAAGAGGGATTTAGATTCTCCAGAATCTGACACCTTCTTCTGGAGTGTCTGAAGACGGCTACAGTGTACTTATATCTAATAAAAATATAAATAAATAAATAAACATTTTTTAAAAAGGATAAGAAAGAAAGAAAGACCAGGCAGGCCTGCCATCCTTATCTCTGTCAGTCTGTCTGTCTGTCTGATCTCCTGGAACTGGAGATGGGCCACCATATAGTTGCTGGTAGTTGATCCCAGGTACTCTGGAAGAGGAGACAATGCTGTTAATTGTTGAGCTTTTAGAGTGGCCCCACCCTTCTTTAAATTTTTAGAAGAATATGTGAGGCTGTGTTTATGTACATCATATGCAGACCATAAGAGGGATTTAGATTCTCCAGAATCTGACACCCTCTTCTGTAGTGTCTGAACAGCTACAGTGTACATATATCTACTAAATACATAAATAAATAAATAAACATTTTTTAAAAAGGATAAGAAAGAAAGAGAGACCAGGCAGTCCTGCCATCCATATCTCTGCCTGTCTGTCTGTCTGTCTATCTGATCCCCGGTAACTGGAGATGGGCCACCATATAGTTGCTGGTAGTTGATCCAAGGTTCTCTGGAAGAGGAGACAATGCTCTTAATTGTTGAGCCCTTTCAGTGGCCCCACACTTCTTTAAATATTTAGAAGTATATGTGAGGCTGTGTTTATGTACATCATATTCAGATTATAAGAGGATTTAGATTCTCCAGAATCTGACACCCTCTACTGGAGTGTCTGAAGACAGCTACAGTGTACTTATATGTAATAAATAAATAAATAAATAAACATTTTTTAAAAAGGATAAGAAAGAAAGAAAGACCAGGCAGGCCTGCCATCCTTATCTCTGTCTGTCTGTCTGTCTGATCCCCTGGAACTGGAGATGGGCCACCATATAGTTGCTGGTAGTTGATCCAAGGTTCTCTGGAAGAGGAGACAATGCTCTTAATTTTAGAGCCCTTTCAGTGGCCCCACACTTCTTTAAATATTTAGAAGTATATGTGAGCTGTGTTTAAGTACATCATATTCAGATTATAAGAGGATTTAGATTCTCCAGAATCTGACAACCTCTACTGGAGTGTCTGAAGACAGCTACAGTGTACTTATATATAATAAATAAATAAATAAATAAATAAATAAATAAATAAACATTTTTTAAAAAGGATAAGAAAGAAAGTAAGACCAGGCAGTCCTGCCATCCTTATCTTTGTCTGTCTGTCTGTTTGTCTGATCCCCTGGAACTGGAGATGGGCCACCATATAGTTGCTGGTAGTTGATCCAAGGTTCTCTGGAAGAGGAGACAATGCTCTTAATTGTTGAGCCCTTTCAGTGGCCCCACCCATTTTTAATTTTTAGAAGTATATGTGATGCTGTGTTTATGTACATCATATTCAGACCATAAGAGGGATTTAGATGCTCTAGAATCTGTCACCCTCTTATGGAGTGTCTGAAGACGGCTACAGTGTACTTATATCTAATAAATAAATAAATAAATAAATAAATAAACATTTTTTAAATAGTATAAGAAAGAAAGTAAGACCAGGCAGGCCTGCCATCCTTATCTCTGTCTCTCTGTCAGTCTGTCTGTATGATCCACTGGAACTGGAGATGGGCCACCATAAGGTGCTGGTATTTTATCCCAGGTTCTCTGAAAGAGGAGACAATGCTGTTAATTGTTGAGCCCTCTCAGTGGCCCCACACATCTTTAAATTTTTAGAAGTATATGTGAGGCTGTGTTTATGTACATAATATGCAGACCATAAGAGGGATTTAGATTCTCCAGAATCTGACACCCTCTTCTGGGGTGTCTGAAGACAGCTACAGTGTACTTATATCTAATAAATACATAAATAAATATATAAATAAACATTTTTTTAAAAAGGATAAGAAAGAAAGAAAGACCAGGCAGGCCTGCCATCCTTAGCACTGTCTGTATGTCTGTCTGTCTGATCCCCTGGAACTGGAGATGGGCCACCATATAGTTGCTGGTAGTTGATCCCAGGTACTCTGGAAGAGGAGACAATGCTGTTAATTGTTGAGCTTTTAGAGTGGCCCCACCCTTCTTTAAATTTTTAGAAGTATATGTGAGGCTGTGTTTATGTACATCATATGCAGACCATAAGAGGGATTTAGATTCTCCAGAATCTGACACGCTCTTCTGGAGTGTCTGAACACCTACAGTGTACTTATATCTAATAAATACATAAATAAATAAATAAATAAATAAATAAATAAATAAATAAATAAATATTTTTTAAAAAGGATAAGAAAGAAAGAAAGACCAGGCTGGCCTACCATCCTTATCCTTGTCTGTCTGTCTGTCTGTCAGATCCCCTGGGAGTGGAGATGGGCCACCATATAGTTGCAGGTAGTTGATCCCAGGTTCTCTGTAAGAGGAGACAATGCTGTTAATTGCTGAGCCCTTTCAGTGGCCCCCCCACCTTTATATTTTAAGAAGTAAATGTGAGGCTGTGTTTATGTACATCATATGCAGACCATAAGAGGGATTTAGATTCTCCAGAATCTGACACCTTCTTCTGGAGTGTCTGAAGACGGCTACAGTGTACTTATATCTAATAAAAATATAAA
This sequence comes from Mus caroli, assembly GCF_978045245.1. Taxonomy (NCBI): domain Eukaryota; kingdom Metazoa; phylum Chordata; class Mammalia; order Rodentia; family Muridae; genus Mus; species Mus caroli. Next base: position 495,033 of record NW_028227303.1, on the reverse strand, counting down.
TAAATAAATAAACATTTTTTAAAAAGGATAAGAAAGAAAGAAAGACCAGGCAGGCCTGCCATCCTTATCATTGTCAGTCTGTCTGTCTGTCTGTTCCCCTGGAACTGGAGATGGGCCATCATATAGTTGCTGGTAGTTGATCCCAGGTACTCTGGAAGAGGAGACAATGCTGTTAATTGTTGAGCTTTTAGAGTGGCCCCACCCTTCTTTAAATTTTTAGAAGTATATGTGAGGCTGTGTTTATGTACATCATATGCAGACCATAAGAGGGATTTAGATTCTCCAGAATCTGACACCCTCTTCTGTAGTGTCTGAACAGCTACAGTGTACATATATCTACTAAATACATAAATAAATAAATAAATAAACATTTTTTAAAAAGGATAAGAAAGAAAGAAAGACCAGGCAGTCCTGCCATCCATATCTCTGCCTGTCTGTCTGTCTGTCTATCTGATCCCCGGGAACTGGAGATGGGCCACCATATAGTTGCTGGTAGGTGATCCAAGGTTCTCTGGAAGAGGAGACAATGCTGTTAATTGTTGAGCCCTTTCAGTGGCCCCACACTTCTTTAAATATTTAGAAGTTATGTGAGGCTGTGTTTATGTACATCATATTCAGATTATAAGAGGATTTAGATTCTCCAGAATCTGACACCCTCTACTGGAGTGTCTGAAGACAGCTACAGTGTACTTATATGTAATAAATAAATAAATAAATAAACATTTTTTAAAAAGGATAAGAAAGAAAGTAAGACCAGGCAGGCCTGCCATCCTTATCTCTGTCTGTCTTTCTGTCTGTTTGTCTGATCCCCTGGAACTGGAGATGGGCCACCATATAGTTGCTGGTAGTTGATCCAAGGTTCTCTGGAAGAGGAGACAATGCTCTTAATTGTAGAAACCTTTCAGTGGCCCCACACTTCTTTAAATATTTAGAAGTATATGTGAGCTGTGTTTAAGTACATCATATTCAGATTATAAGAGGATTTAGATTCTCCAGAATCTGACACCCTCTACTGGAGTGTCTGAAGACAGCTACAGTGTACTTATATATAATAAATAAATAAATGAATAAATAAATATTTAAATAAATAAATAAATAAACATTTTTTAAAAAGGATAGAAAGAAAGTAAGACCAGGCAGGCCTGCCATCCTTATTTCTGTCTGTCTGTCTGTCTGTCTGTCTGATCCCCTGGAACTGGAGATGAGCCACCATATAGTTGCTCGTAGTTGATCCCAGGTTCTCCATAAGAGGAGACAATGCTGTTAATTGTTGAGCCCTTTCATTGGCCCCACACATCTTTAAATTTTAAGATGTAAATGTGAGGCTGTGTTTATGTACATCATATGCAGACCATAAGAGGGATATAGATTCTCCAGAATCTGACACCCTCTTCTGGAGTGTCTGAAGACAGCTACAGTGTACTTATATCTAATAAATACATAAATAAATAAATAAATAAATAAATAAACATTTTTTAAAGGGATAAGAAAGAAAGAAAAACCAGGCAGGCCTGCCATCCTTGTCTGTCTTTCCCTCTGTCTGTCTGTCTTGCCTAGCCCCTTGAGTAGCCTAGCCTAGTCCCTTGCCTTGACTAGCCCAGCCCCTTGCCTAGCCTAGCCTAGCCCAGCCCTGCCTTGCCTAGCCCTGCCTATCCCTGTCTTCAACCAGGCTGGCCTCGAACTCAGAAACTGACTGCCTCTGCCTCCAGAGTGCTCTCATTAAGAGCTCGAGCCACCACTGACTGTTTGGTTTTCTAAGTCTTACATAGGTATGGTCTGTTTCTCAGCTGTGAAACCCTAATTAACACATGCAGTCTGTCCTAGGTCAGCCATAGCTACAGACTGAGGCCTTTTCTAAAACAAAACAAAAGAAAACAAAAAATAGAAATAATAAAATAAATAAATTAAGCAACCACATGATATCTTTTCTTTCTTTCAATGATACTCAGAGCTTGAAGCAGTTCACCCATGAGACCTCAGCTCCGGACATTGAGTCTCTTTCCCTAACAAGTATTATGGCTGAACCTGAGGGGTTCTACTGCTGATTTGTGTCCCCCACTTTAAAAAAATAGTTGTTTTCAAAGGCTGCAGGTTCTTAGCTCTGTTCCTTGTTACAGTTGAGTCACAGCCCTGAAAGTTCAGTGGTAGTTAAAGGCACTGAGAAGGGCTTCCTATAGACATCAAAGACCAAGTCTTTGTTTTTAAAAAGTTAATCTGGATTCCCCCACCCCCTGGCATCCTTAGAATTCCTAGAAAGGAAGGCAGGGACCTGGGCAGAAGGGTGCAAGTCTACTGGTGTTTGTAAGTGGTAACAGAAAGCTTTCTCTTGTTGGTACCCTACCCCAAGTTACACTGTCACTTCTTTTTCCTAGTTGTTGTTTGTTGGTTTGTATTCTCAACATAGACCCTTTTCCTTCCTAACCTTGGCTGTCCTGAACCTTACTGTCCTTGAACTCAGTGATTTGCCTGTCTTGCTGGGATGAAACTGTGAGCTACCATCCAGAAGGAAGCACCCTGCTGAGGTTAGATTGGGGTCTCTTCATTTTCCTCTATGAACATGCATATGGCAGGCCTGTTCTTTCTTTTTTACTTTTCCTTTTCTTTTTAAAGATTTATTTATTTATTATATTTAAGTATGCTGTAGCTATGTTCAGACAGTCCAGAAGAGGGTGTCAGATTCTGAAGAATCTAAATCATTCTTATTGTCTGCATATGATGTATATAAACACAGCCTCACATATACTCAAAAAAAAAAAAAAAAAGAAAGATGTGGCTACAGAGAGGGCTCAACAATTAAGAGCATTGTCTCCTCTTCCAGAGAACCTGGGCTCAATTACCAGTATTATATATGGTGGCCCATCTCCAGTTCCAGGGGATCTAATACTCTGTTCTGGAGTCTGTGGGCACAGCATACACATGCAAAACATTCTTACACAATCATTGAGAGAGGAGAGAGAGGGGTTGAGAGAGAGGGGAGGTAATCATACCTCCTGACGAGTTTGAAGACCTGAGCTTCATCACTCACACAAGTAAATAAATGCAAAATATTTTTTTATAAATAAACTCTGCCATTGCCCTTTAAAAATTCCTAGAAAACAAGTTTTATAAGCAACAGTTATATTTACTATATCTAAAGGACAGTCATGAGCATATTCAATAAATAGAAAAAGGCCTGTTAGTCTTAGAAATGGAAAAGACAAACCAAGGAAGGTTTGCAATTACATAATGAGGCAGCTCAGCCCAGCTCTAAGGTTGGAAATAAGACTCGAGAATAGGATACACCTGAAGACAGCCAGCCATTGTTTTTTGTTTGGAGGCTGAAAGGATACACCTGAAGACAGCCAATGCTGTGTGATGGTGATCTGGTATTTTTTTTTTTTAATTTTTAAAAACTTTAACACTTTTTATAAAACTTTTATAAAAACTTTTTATTATAAACTTTTCTTTCTTTCTTTCTTTCTTTCCTCACCCTAGCCCCTACCCTAGCCCTGTCTTTCACCAGGGTGGCCTCAAACTCAGAAACTGACTGCCTCTGCCTACAGAGTGCTCTCATTAAGAGCTTGAGCCACCACTGAATGTAGGGTTTTCTAAGCCTTACCTTGCTCTTGGTGTCTGTTCCCAGCTGTGAAACCCTAATTAACACAAGTAGGCAGTCCTGGGTCAGCCAGAGCTACAGACTGAGGACTTCTCTAAAAACAAATAAAACAAAACAAAACAACAAATAGAAATAATAAAATACATAAATTAAGCAACCACAGCATAGCTTTTCTCTATCTAGGTGGTACTCAGAAATTCCAGCAGTTGGCCTGTGACACCTCAGCTCAGTATATGTGAGGCTGTGTTTATGTACATCATATGCAGACCATAAGAGGGATTTACATTAACAGAATCTAACACCCTCCTCTGGAGTGTCTAAAGAAAGCTACAGTGTACTTATATCTAAGAAATACATAAATAAATAAATAAATAAATAAATAAATAAATATTTTTTAAAAAGGATAAGAAAGAAAGAAAGACCAGGCAGGCCTGACATCCTTATCTCTGTCTGCCTGTCTGTCTGATCCCCTGGAACTGGAGATGGGCCACCTTGTAGGTGCTGGTAGTTGATCCCACGTTCTCTGGAAGAGGAGACAATGCTGTTAATTGTTGAGCCCTTTCAGTGGCCCCACCCATTTTTAATTTTTAGAAGTATATGTGAGGCTGTGTTTATGTACATCATATTCAAATCATAAGAGGGATTTAGATTCTCCAGAATCTGACACCCTCTTCTGGAGTGTCTGAAGACGGCTACAGTGTACTTATATCTAATAAATAAATAAATAAATAAATAAATAAATAAATAAACATTTTTTAAAAAGTATAAGAAATAAAGAAAGACCAGGCAGGCCTTCCATCCTTATCTCTGTCTCTCTGTCTGTCTGTCTGTCTGATCCACTGGAACTGGAGATGGGCCACCATAAGGTGCTGGTACTTTATCCCAGGTTCTCTGAAAGAGGAGACAATTCTGTTAATTGTTGAGCCCTCTCACTGTCCCCACACATCTTTAAATTTTTAGAAGTATATGTGAGGCCTTGTTTATGTACATCATATGAAGACCATAAGAGGGATTTAGATTCTCCAGAATCTGACACCCTCTTCTGGAGAGTCTGAAGACAGCTACAGTGTACTTATATCTAATAAATACATAAATAAATAAATAAATAAATAAACAAACATTTTTTTTTAAAAAGGATAAGAAAGAAAGAAAGACCAGGCAGGCCTGCCATCCTTATCACTGTCTGTATGTCTGTCTGTCTGATCCCCTGGAACTGGAGATGGGCCACCATATAGTTGCTGGTAGTTGATCCCAGGTACTCTGGAAGAGGAGACAATGCTGTTAATTGTTGAGCTTTTAGAGTGGCCCCACCCTTCTTTAAATTTTTAGAAGTATATGTGAGGCTGTGTTTATGTACATAATATGCAGACCATAAGAGGGATATAGATTCTCCAGAATCTGATACCCTCTTCTGGAGTGTCTGAAGACAGCTACAGTGTACCTATATCTAATAAATACATAAATAAATAAATAAATAAATAAACAAACAAACATTTTTTAAAAGGGATAAGAAAGAAAGAAAAACCAGGCAGGCCTGCCATCCTTTTCTGTCCTTCTCTCTGTCTGTCTGTCTTGCCTAGCCCCTTGAGTAGCCTAGCCTAGTCCCTTGCCTTGACTAGCCCAGCCCCTTGCCTAGCCTAGCCTAGCCCAGCCCTGCCTTGCCTAGCCCTGCCTATCCCTGTCTTTAACCAGGCTGGCCTCGAACTCAGAAACTGACTGCCTCTGCCTCCAGAGTGCTCTCATTAAGAGCTCGAGCCACCACTGACTGTTGGGTTTTCTAAGTCTTACATAGGTATGGTCTGTTTCTCAGCTGTGAAACCCTAATTAACACATGTAGTCTGTCCTAGGTCAGCCATAGCTACAGACTGAGGCCTTTTCTAAAACAAAACAAAAGAAAACAAAAAATAGAAATAATAAAATAAATAAATTAAGCAACCACATGATATCTTTTCTTTCTTTCAATGATACTCAGAGCTTGAAGCAGTTCACCCATGAGACCTCAGCTCCGGACATTGAGGCTCTTTCCCTAACAAGTATTATGGCTGAACCTGAGGGGTTCTACTGCTGATTTGTGTCCCCCACTTTAAAAAAATAGTTGTTTTCAAAGGCTGCAGGTTCTTAGCCCTGTTCCTTGTTACAGTTGAGTCACAGCCCTGAAAGTTCAGTGGTAGTTAAAGGCACTGAGAAGGGCTTCCTATAGACATCAAAGACCAAGTCTTTGTTTTTAAAAATTTAATCTGGATTCCCCCACCCCCTGGCATCCTTAAAATTCCTAGAAAGGAAGGCAGGGACCTGGGCAGAAGTGTGCAAGGCTACTGGTGTTTGTAAGTGGTAACAGAAAGCTTTCTCTTGTTGGTACCCTACCCCAAGTTACACTGTCACTTCTTTTTCCTAGTTGTTGTTTTGTTGGTTTGTATTCTCAACATAGACCCTTTTCCTTCCTAACCTTGGCTGTCCTGAACCTTACTGTCCTTGAACTCAGTGATTTGCCTGTCTTGCTGGGATGAAACTGTGAGCTACCATCCAGAAGGAAGCACCCTGCTGAGGTTAGATTGGGGTCTCTTCATTTTCCTCTATGAACATGCATATGGCAGGCCTGTTCTTTCTTTTTTACTTTTCCTTTTCTTTTTAAAGATTTATTTATTTATTATATTTAAGTATGCTGTAGCTATCTTCAGACAGTCCAGAAGAGGGTGTCAGATTCTGAAGAATCTAAATCATTCTTATTGTCTGCATATGATGTATATAAACACAGCCTCACATATACTCAAAAAAAAAAAAAAAGAAAGATGTGGCTACAGAGAGGGCTCAACAATTAAGAGCATTGTCTCCTCTTCCAGAGAACCTGGGCTCAATTACCAGTATTATATATGGTGGCCCATCTCCAGTTCCAGGGGATCTAATACTCTGTTCTGGAGTCTGTGGGCACAGCATACACATGCAAAACATTCTTACACAATCATTGAGAGAGGAGAGAGAGGGGTTGAGAGAGAGGGGAGGTAATCATACCTCCTGACGAGTTTGAAGACCTGGGCTTCATCACTCACACAAATAAATAAATGCAATATATTTTTTTATAAATAAACTCTGCCATTGCCCTTTAAAAATTCCTAGAAAACAAGTTTTATAAGCAACAGTTATATTTACTATATCTAAAGGACAGTCATGAGCATATTCAATAAATAGAAAAAGGCCTGTTAGTCTTAGAAATGGAAAAGACAAACCAAGGAAGGTTTGCAATTACATAATGAGGCAGCTCAGCCCAGCTCTAAGGTTGGAAATAAGACTCGAGAATAGGATACACCTGAAGACAGCCAGCCATTGTTTTTTGTTTGGAGGCTGAAAGGATACACCTGAAGACAGCCAATGCTGTGTGATGGTGATCTGGTTTTTTTTTTTTTAATTTTTAAAAACTTTAACACTTTTTATAAAACTTTTATAAAAACTTTTTATTATAAACTTTTCTTTCTTTCTTTCCTTCTTTCCTCACCCTAGCCCCTACCCTAGCCCTGTCTTTCACCAGGGTGGCCTCAAACTCAGAAACTGACTGCCTCTGCCTACAGAGTGCTCTCATTAAGAGCTTGAGCCACCACTCAATGTAGGGTTTTCTAAGCCTTACCTTGCTCTTGGTGTCTGTTCCCAGCTGTGAAACCCTAATTAACACAAGTAGGCAGTCCTGGGTCAGCCAGAGCTACAGACTGAGGACTTCTCTAAAAACAAATAAAACAAAACAAAACAACAAATAGAAATAATAAAATACATAAATTAAGCAACCACAGCATAGCTTTTCTCTATCTAGGTGGTACTCAGAAATTCCAGCAGTTGGCCTGTGACACCTCAGCTCAGTATATGTGAGGCTGTGTTTATGTACATCATATGCAGACCATAAGAGGGATTTACATTCTCCAGAATCTGACACCCTCCTCTGGAGTGTCTAAAGAAAGCTACAGTGTACTTATATCTAAGAAATACATAAATAAATAAATAAATAAATAAATAAATAATTTTTAAAAAGGATAAGAAAGAAAGAAAGACCAGGCAGGCCTGCCATCCTTATCTCTGTCTGTCTGTCTGTCTGATCCCGTGGAACTGGAGATGGGCCACCTTGTAGGTGCTGGTAGTTGATCCCACGTTCTCTGGAAGAGGAGACAATGCTGTTAATTATTGAGCCCTTTCAGTGGCCCCACCCATTTTTAATTTTTAGAAGTATATGTAAGGCTGTGTTTATGTACATCTTATTCAAACCATAAGAGGGATTTAGATTCTCCAGAATCTGACACCCTCTTCTGGAGTGTCTGAAGACGGCTGCAGTGTACTTATATCTAATAAATACATAAATAAATGAATAAATAAATAAATAAACATTTTTTAAAAAGTATAAGAAATAAAGAAAGACCAGGCAGGCCTTCCATCCTTATCTCTGTCTCTCTGTCTGTCTGTCTGTCTGATCCACTGGAACTGGAGTTGGGCCACCATAAGGTGCTGGTAGTTTATCCCAGGTTCTCTGAAAGAGGAGACAATGCTGTTAATTGTTGAGCCCTCTCAGTGGCCCCACACATCTTTAAATTTTTAGAAGTATATGTGAGGCTTTGTTTATGTACATCATATGCAGACCATAAGAGGGATTTAGATTCTCCAGAATCTGACACCCTCTTCTGGAGTGTCTGAAGACAGCTACAGTGTACTTATATCTAATAAATACATAAATAAATATATAAATAAACATTTTTTTTAAAAAGGATAAGAAAGAAAGAAAGATCAGGCAGGCCTGCCATCCTTAGCACTGTCTGTATGTCTGTCTGTCTGATCCCCTGGAACTGGAGATGGGCCACCATATAGTTGCTGGTAGTTGATCCCAGGTACTATGGAAGAGGAGACAATGCTGTTAATTGTTGAGCTTTTAGAGTGCCCCACCCTTCTTTAAATTTTTAGAAGTATATGTGAGGCTGTGTTTATGTACATCATATGCAGACCATAAGAGGGATTTAGATTCTCCAGAATCTGACACGCTCTTCTGTAGTGTCTGAAAAGCTACAGTGTACTTATATCTACTAAATACATAAATAAATAAATAAATAAATAAATAAATAAACATTTTTTAAAAAGGATAAGAAAGAAAGTAAGACCAGGCAGGCCTGCCATCCTTATCTCTCTCTGTCTGTCTGTCTGATCCCCTGGAACTGGAGATGGGCCACCATATAGTTGCTGGTAGTTGATCCAAGGTTCTCTGGAAGAGGAGACAATGCTCTTAATTGTTGAGCCCTTTCAGTGGCCCCACACTTCTTTAAATATTTAGAAGTATATGTGAGCTGTGTTTATGTACATCATATTCAGATTATAAGAGGATTTAGATTCTCCAGAATCTGACACCCTCTACTGGAATGTCTGAAGACAGCTACAGTGTACTTATATATAATAAATACATAAATAAATAAATAAATAAATAAATAAACATTTTTTAAAAAGGATAAGAAAGAAAGTAAGACCAGGCAGGCCTGCCATCCTTATCTCTGTCTGTCTGTCTGTCTGTCTGATCCCCTGGAACTGGAGATGGGCTACCATATAGTTGCTGGTAGTTGATCCCAGGTTCTCTGGAAGAGGAGACAATGCTGTTAATTGTTCAGCCCTATCAGTGGCCCTACCCATCTTTAAATTTTTAGAAGTGTATGTGAGGCTGTGTTTATGTACATCATATGCAGACCAGAAGAGGGATTTAGATTCATCAGAATCTGACACCCTCTTCTGGAGTGTCTGAAGACAGCTACAGTGTACTTATATCTAATAAATACATAAATAAATACATTTTTTTTAAAAAAGTATAAGAAAGAAAGAAAGACCAGGCAGGCCTGCCATCCTTATCCTTGTCTGTCTGTCTGTCTGTCTGATCCCCTGGGAGTGGAGATGGGCCACCATATAGTTGCAGGTAGTTGATCCCAGGTTCTCTGTAAGAGGAGATAATGCTGTTAATTGCTGAGCCCTTTCAGTGGCCCCCCCCACCTTTAAATTTTAAGAAGTAAAGGTGAGGCTGTGTTTATGTACATCATATGCAGACCATAAGAGGGATTTAGATTCTCTATAATCTGTCACCTTCTTCTGGAGTGTCTGAAGACGGCTACAGTGTACTTATATCTAATAAACATATAAATAAATAAATAAACATTTTTTAAAAAGGATAAGAAAGAAAGAAAGACCAGGCAGGCCTGCCATCCTTATCTCTTCAGTCTGTCTGTCTGTCAGACTGTCTGATCCCTTGGAACTGGAGATGTGCCACCATATAGTTGCTGTTAGTTGATCCCAGGTTCTCTGGAAGAGGAGACAATGCTGTTAATTGTTGAGCCCTTTCAGTGGCTCCAACTATCTTTAAATTTTTAGAAGTATATGTTAGGCTGTGTTTATGTACATCATATGCAGACCATAAGAGGGATTTAGATTCTCCAGAATCTGACACCCTCTTCTGGAGTGTCTGAAGACAACTACAGTATACTTATATCTAATAAATACATATATAAATAAATATAAATAAATAAATAAACAATATTTTAAAAGGATATGAAAGAAAAAAAGACCAGGCAGGCCTGCCATCCTAATCTCTGTCTGTCTGTCTGTCTGATCCCCTGGAACTGGAGATGGGCCACCTTGTAGTTGCTGGTAGTTGATCCCAGGTTCTCTGGAAGAGGAGACAATGCTGTTAATTGTTGAGCCCTTCAGTGGCCCCACCCATTTTTAATTTTTAGAAGTATATGTGAGGCTGTGTTTATGTACATCATATGCAGACCATAAGAGGGATTTAGATTCTCCAGAATCTGAGACCCTCTTCTGGAGTGTCTGAAGACAGCTACAGTGTACTTATATCTAATAAATACATAAATAAATATATAAATGAACATTTTTTAAAAAGGATAAGAAACAAAGAAAGACCAGGCAGGCCTGCCATCCTTTTCACTGTCTGTATGTCTGTCTGTCTGATCCCCTGGAACTGGAGATGGGCCACCATATAGTTGCTGGTAGTTGATCCCAGGTACTCTGGAAGAGGAGACAATGCTGTTAATTGTTGAGCTTTTAGAGTGGCCCCACCCTTCTTTAAATTTTTAGAAGTATATGTGAGGCTGTGTTTATGTACATCATATGCAGACCATAAGAGGGATTTAGATTCTCCAGAATCTGACACCCTCCTCTGGAGTGTCTAAAGAAAGCTACAGTGTACTTATATCTAAGAAATACATATATAAATAAATAAACATTTTTAAAATGTATAAGAAAGAAAAAAAAACCAGGCAGGCCTGCAATCCTTGTCTGTCTGTCTGTCTGTATGTCTGTCTGATCCCCTGGAACTGGAGATGGGCCACAATATAGTTGCTGGTAGTTGATCCCAGGTCCTCTGGAAGAGGAGACAATGCTGTTAATTGTTGAGCCCTTTCAGTGGCCCCACCCATCTTTAAATTTTTAGAAGTATATGTGAGGCTGTGTTTATGTACATCATATGGAGACCATAAGAGGGATTTAGATACTCCAGAAGATGACACACTCTTCTAGAGTGTCTGAAGACAGCTAAAGTGTACTTATATCTAATAAATTCATAAATAAACAAATAAACATTTTTTAAAAAGGATAATAAAGAAAGAGAGACCAGGCAGGCCTGCCATCCTTGTTTGTCTGTCTGTCTGTCTGTCTGATCCCCTGGAACTGGAGATGGGCCACCATATAATTGCTGTTAGTTGATCCCAGGTTCTCTGGAAGAGGAGTCAGTGCTGTTAATTGTTGAGCCCTTTCAGTGGCCCCACCCATCTTTAAATTTTTAGAAGTATATGTGAGGCTGTGTTCATGTACATCATATGCAGACCATAAGAGGGATATAGATTCTCCAGAATCTGACACCCTCTTCGGGAGTGTTTGAAGACAGCTACAGTGTACTTACATCTAATAAATACATACTTAAATTAATAAACATTTTTTTAAAAAGGATAAGAAAGAATGAAAGACCAGGTAGGCCTGCCATTCTTAACTCTATCTGTCTGTCTGTCTGTCTGTCTGATCCCCTGGAACTGGAGATGGGCCACCATATAGTTGCTGGTAGTTGATCCCATGTTCTCTATAAGAGGAGACAATGCTGTTAATTGTTGATCCCTTTCATTGGCCCCACACATCTTTAAATTTTTAGAAGTAAATGTGAGGCTGTGTTTATGTACATCATATGCAGACCATAAGAGGGATGTAGATTCTCCAGAATCTGACACCCTCTTCTGGAGTGACTGAAGACAGCTACATTGTACTTATATCTAATAAATACATAAATAAATAAATAAACATTTTTTAAAAAGAATAAGAAAGAAAGAAAGACCAGGCAGGCCTGCCACCTTGTCTGTCTGTCTGTCTGTGTGTCTATCTGTCAGATACCCTGAAACTGGAGATGGGCCACCATATAGTTGATGGTAGTTGATCCCAGGTTCTCTGGAAGAGGAGACAATGCTGTTAATTGTTGAGCCCTTTCAGTGGCCCCACCCATCTTTAAATTTTTAGAAGTATATGTGAGGCTGTGTTCATGTACATCATATGCAGACCATATGAAGGATATTGATTCTCCAGAATCTGACACCCTCTTCTGGAGAGTCTGAAGACAGCTACAGTGTACTTACATCTAATAAATACATAAATAAATAAATAAATAAATGAATAAATGAATAAATAAATAAATAAATTAATAAACATTTTTTAAAAAGGATAAGAAAGAAAGAAAAATCAGGCAGGCCTGCCATCCTTATCTCTGTCTGTCTCTCTGTCTGTCTTATCCCCTGGAACTTGAGATGGGCCACCATATAGTTGCTGGTAGTTGATCCCACGTTCTCTGGAAGAAGAGACAATGCTGTTAATTGTTGAGCCCTTTCAGTGGGCCCACCCATCTTTAAATTTTTAGAAATATATGTGAGGCTGTGTTTATGTACATCATATGCAGACCATAAGAGGGATTTAGATTCTCCAGAAGATGACACCCTCTTTTAGAGTGTCTGAAGACAGCTACCTTGTACTTAAATCTAATAAATACATACTTAAATTAATAAACATTTCTTAAAAGTATAAGAAAGAAAGAAAGACCAGGCAGGCCTCCATCCTTATCTCTGTCAGTCTGTCTGTCTGTCTGTCTAATCCCTCGGAACTGGAGATGGGCCACCATAAGTTGCTGGTAGTTTATCCCAGGTTCTCTGAAAGAGGAGACAATGCTGTTAATTGTTGAGCCCTCTCAGTGGCCCCACACATCGTTAAATTTTATAAGTATATGTGAGGCTGTGTTTATGTACATCATATGCAGACCATAAGAGGGATTTAGATTATCCAGAATCTGACACCCTCTTCTGGAGTGTCTGAAGACAGCTACAGTGTACTTATATCTAATAAATACATGAATAAATATATAAATAAACATTTTTTTAAAAAGATAAGAAAGAAAGAAAGACCAGGCAGGCCTGCCATCCTTATCAATGTCTGTATGTCTGTCTGTCTGATCCCCTGGAACTGGAGATGGGCCACCATATAGTTGCTGGTAGTTGATCCCAGGTACAGTGCAAGAGGAGACAATGCTGTTAATTGTTGAGCCCTTTCAGTGGCGCCACCCATCTTTAAATATTTAGAGGTATATGTGAGGCTGTGTTTATGTACATCATATGCAGACCATAAGAGGGATTTAGATTCTCCAGAATCTGACACCCTTTTCTGGAGTGTCTGAAGACAGCTACAGTGTACTTATATCTAATAAATAAAAAGATAAATAAATAAATAAATAAATAAACATTTTTTAAAAAGTATAAGAAATAAAGAAAGACCAGGCAGGCCTGCCATCCATATCTCTGTCTGTCTGTCTGTCTGTCTATCTGATCCCCGGGAACTGGAGATGGGCCACCATATAGTACTGGTAGTTGATCCAAGGTTCTCTGGAAGAGGAGACAATTCGGTTAATTGTTGAGCCCTTTCAGTGGCCCCACACTTCTTTAAATATTTAGAAGTTTATGTGAGGCTGTGTTTATGTACATCATATTCAGATTATAAGATGATTTAGATTCTCCAGAATCTGACACCCTCTACTGGAGTGTCTGAAGACAGCTACAGTGTACTTATATATAATAAATAAATAAATAAATAAATAAATAAATAAATATACATTTTTTAAAAAGGATAAGAAAGAAAGTAAGACCAGGCAGGCCTGCCATCCTTATCTCTGTCTGTCTGTCTGTCTGTCTGATCCCCTGGAACTGGAGTTGGGCTACCATAAAGTTGCTTTTAGTTGATCCCAGGTTCTCTGGAAGAGAGGACAAGGCTGTTAATTGTTGAGCCCTATCAGTGGCCCTACCCATCTTTAAATATTTAGAAGTATATGTGAGGCTGTGTTTATGTACATCATATGCAGACCATAAGAGGGATTTAGATTCTCCAGAATCTGACACCCTCTTCTGGAGTGTCTGAAGACAGCTACAGTGTACTTATATCTAATAAATACATAAATAAATAAAGAAAGAAATAAACATTTTTCAAAAAGTATAAGAAATAAAGAAAGACCAGGCAGGCCTGCCATCCTTATCTCTGTCTCTCTGTCTGTCTGTCTGTCTGTCTGATCCACTGGAACTGGAGATGGGCCACCATAAGGTGCTGGTATTTTTTCCCAGGTTCTCTGAAAGAGGAGACAATGCTGTTAATTGTTGAGCCCTCTCAGTGGTCCCACACATCTTTAAATTTTTAGAAGTATATGTGAGGCTGTGTTTAGGTACATCATATGCAGACGATAAGAGGGATTTAGATTCTCCAGAATCTGACACCCTCTTCTGGAGTGTCTGAAGACAGCTACAGTGTACTTATATCTAATAAATACATAAATAAATATATAAATAAACATTTTTTTAAAAAGGATAATAAAGAAAGAAAGACCATGCAGGCCTGCCATCCTTTTCACTGTCTGTATGTCTGTCTGTCTGATCCCCTGGAACTGGAGATGGGCCACCATATAGTTGCTGGTAGTTGATCCCAGGTACTCTGGAAGAGGAGAAAATGCTGTTAATTGTTGAGCCCTTTCAGTGGCGCCACCCATCTTTAAATATTTAGAGGTATATGTGAGGCTGTGTTTATGTACATCATATGCAGACCATAAGAGGGATTTAGATTCTCCAGAATCTGACACCCTCTTCTGGAGTGTCTGAAGACAGCTACAGTGTACTCATATCTAATAAATAAATAGATAAATAAATAAATAAATAAATAAACATTTTTTAAAAAGTATAAGAAAGAAAGAAAGACAAGGCAGGCCTGCCATCCATATCTCTGTCTGTCTGTCTGTCTGTCTATCTGATCCCCGGGAACTGGAGACGGGCCACCATATAGTGCTGGTAGTTGATCCAAGGTTCTCTGGAAGAGGAGACAATTCGGTTAATTGTTGAGCCCTTTCAGTGGCCCCACACTTCTTTAAATATTTAGAAGTTTATGTGAGGCTGTGTTTATGTACATCATATTCAGACTATAAGAGGATTTACATTCTCCAGAATCTGACACCCTCTACTGGAGTGACTGAAGACACCTACAGTGTACTTATATATAATAAATAAATAAATAAATAAATAAATAAATAAATAAATAAACATTTTTTAAAAAGGATAAGAAAGAAAGAAAGACCAGGCAGGCCTGCCATCCTTATCACTGTCTGTATGTCTGTCTGTCTGATCCCCTGGAACTGGAGATGGGCCACCATATAGTTGCTGGTAGTTGATCCCAGGTACTCTGCAAGAGGAGACAATGCTGTTAATTGTTGAGCCCTTTCAGTGGCGCCACCCATCTTTAAATATTTAGAGGTATATGTGAGGCTGTGTTTATGTACATCATATGCAGACCATAAGAGGGATTTAGATTCTCCAGAATCTGACACCCTCTTCTGGAGTGTCTGAAGACAGCTACAGTGTACTTATATCTAATAAATACATAAATAAATATATAAATAAACATTATTTTAAAAAGGATAAGAAAGAAAGAAAGACCAGGCAGGCCTGCCATCCTTATCACTGTCTGTATGTCTGTCTGTCTGAACCCCTGGAACTGGAGATGGGCCACCATATAGTTGCTGGTAGTTGATCCCAGGTACTCTGGAAGAGGAGACAATGCTGTTAATTGTTGAGCCCTTTCAGTGGCGCCACCCATCTTTAAATATTTAGAGGTATATGTGAGGCTGTGTTTATGTACATCATATGCAGACCATAAGAGGGATTTAGATTCTCCAGAATCTGACACCCTCTTCTGGAGTGTCTGAAGACAGCTACAGTGTACTTATATCTAATAAATAAATAGATAAATAAATAAATAAATAAATAAACATTTTTTAAAAGTATAAGAAAGAAAGAAAGACCAGGCAGGCCTGCCATCCATATCTCTGTCTGTCTGTCTGTCTGTCTATCTGATCCCCGGGAACTGGAGATGGGCCACCATATAGTGCTGGTAGTTGATCCAAGGTTCTCTGGAAGAGGAGACAATTCGGTTAATTGTTGAGCCCTTTCAGTGGCCCCACACTTCTTTAAATATTTATAAGTATATGTGAGGCTGTGTTTATGTACATCATATGCAGACCATAAGAGGGATTTAGATTCTCCAGAATCTGACACCCTCTTCTGGAGTGTCTGAAGACACCTACAGTGTACTTATATCTAATAAATAAATAGATAAATAAATAAATAAATAAATAAACATTTTTTAAAAAGGATAAGAAAGAAAGAAAGACCAGGCAGGCCTGCCATTCATATCTCTGCCTGTCTGTCTGTCTGTCTGTCTATCTGATCCCAGGGTACTGGAGATGGGCCACCATATAGTTGCTGGTAGTTGATCCAAGGTTCTCTGGAAGAGGAGACAATGCTCTTAATTGTTGAGCCCTATCAGTGGCCCTACCCATCTTTAAATTTTTAGAAGTATATGTGAGTCTGTGTTTATGTACATCATATGCAGACCATAAGAGGGATTTAGATACTCCAGAATCTGACACCCTCTTCTGGAGTGTCTGAAGACAGCTACAGTGTACTTATATAATAAATAAATAAATAAATAAATAAACATTATTTAAACCGGATAAGAAAAAAAGAAAGACCAGGCAGGCCTACCATCCCTATCTCTGTCTGTCTCTCTATCAGTCGTTCTGATCCCCTGGAACTGGAGATGGGCCACCATATAGGTGCTGGTAGTTGATCCCAGGTTCTCTGGAAGAGGAGACAATGCTGTTAATTGTTGAGCGATTTCAGTGGCCCCACCCATCGTTAAATTTTTAGTAGTATATGTGAGGCTGTGTTTATGTACATCATATGCAGACCATAAGAGGGATTTAGATTCTCCAGAATCTGACACCCTCTTCTGGAGTGTCTGAAGACAGCTACAGTGTACTTATATCTAATAAATACATGAATAAATAAACATTTTTTAAAAAGGATAATAAAGAAAGAAAGACCAGGCAGGCCTGCCATCCTAATCTCTGTCAGTCTGTCTGTCTGTCAGACTGTCTGATACCTTGGAACTGCAGATGGGCCACCATATAGTTGCTGTTAGTTGATCCCAGCTTCTCTGGAAGAGGAGACAATGCTATTAATTGTTGAGCCCTTTCAGTGGCTCCACCTATCTTTAAATTTTTAGAAGTATATGTTAGGCTGTGTTTATGTACATCATATGCAGACCATAAGAGGGATTTAGTTTCTCCAGAATCTGACACCCTCTTCTGGAGTGTCTGAAGACAACTACAGTGTACTTATATCTAATAAATACATACATATATAAATAAATAAATAAATAAATAAACATTATTTTAAAAGGATAAGTAAGAAAGAAAGACCAGGCAGGCCTGCCATACTTATCTCAGTCTGTCTGTCTGTCTGTCTGATCCCCTGGAACTGGAGATGGGCCACCTTGTAGGTGCTGGTAGTTGATCCCAGGTTCTCTGGAAGAGGAGACAATGCTGTTAATTGTTGAGCCCTTTCAGTGGCCCCACCCATTTTTAATTTTTACAAGTATATGTGATGCTGTGTTTATGTACATCATATTCAGACCATAAGAGGTATTTAGATTCTCCAGAATCTGACACCATCTTCTGGAGTGTCTGAAGACGGCTACAGTGTACTTATATCTAATAAATACATAAATAAATAAATAAATAAATAAAAGAATAAATAAACATTTTTTAAAAAGTATAAGAAATAAAGAAAGACCAGTCAGGCCTGCCATCCATATCTCTGTCTCTCTGTCTGTCTGTATGTCTGATCCACTGGAACTGGAGATGGGCCACCATAAGGTGCTGGTAGTTTATCCCAGGTTCTCTGAAAGAGGAGACAATGCTGTTAATTGTTGAGCCCTCTCAGTGGCCCCACACATCTTTAAATTTTTAGAAGTATATGTGAGGCTGTGTTTATGTACATCATATGCAGACCATAAAAGGGATTTAGATTCTCCAGAATCTGACACCCTCTTCTGGAGTGTCTGAAGACAGCTACAGTGTACTTATATCTAATAAATACATAAATAAATATATAAATAAACATTTTTTAAAAAGGATAATAAAGAAAGAAAGACCAGGCATGCCTGCCATCCTTATCACTCTCTGTATGTCTGTCTGTCTGATCCCCTGGAACTGGAGATGGGCCACCATATAGTTGCTGGTAGTTGATCCCAGGTACTCTGGAAGAGGAGACAATGCTGTTAATTGTTGAGCTTTTAGAGTGGCCCCACCCTTCTTTAAATTTTTAGAAGTATATGTGAGGCTGTGTTTATGTACATCATATGCAGACCATAAGAGGGATTTAGATTCTCCAGAATCTGACACCCTCTTCTGGAGTGTCTGAACAGCTACAGTGTACTTATATCTAATAATAAATAAATTAATTAATTAATAAATAAATAAATAAATAAACAAATATTTTTTTGAAAAAAGGATAAGAAAGAAAGAAAGACCAGGCAGGCCTGCCATCCTTATCACTGTCTGTCTGTCTGTCTGTCTGATCCCCTGGAACTGGAGATGGGCCACCTTTTAGGTGCTGGTAGTTGATCCCTGGTTCTCTGGAAGTGGAGACAATGCTGTTAATTGTTGAGTCCTTTCAGTGGCCCCACCTATTTATAATTTTTAGAAGTATATATGAGGCTGTGTTTATGTACATCATATTCAGACCATAAGAGGGATTTAGATTCTCTAGAATCTGACACCCTCTTCTGGAGTGTCTGAAGACGGCTACAGTGTACTTATATCTAATAAATACATAAATAAATAAATAAATAAATAAACAGTTTTTAAAATGTATAAGAAATAAAGAAAGACCAGGCAGGCCTGCCATCCTTATCTCTGTCAGTCTGTCTGTCTGTCTGATCCCCTGGAACTGGAGATGGGCCACCATATAGTTGCTGGTAGTTGATCCCAGGTTCTCTATAAGAGGAGACAATGCTGTTAATTGTTGATCCCTTTCACTGGCCCCACACATCTTTAAAATTTTAGATGTAAATGTGAGGCTGTGTGTATGTACATCATATGCAGACAATAAGAGGGATATAGATTTTCCAGAATCTGACACCCTCTTCTGGAGTGTCTGATGACAGCTACAGTGTACTTATATCTAATAAATACATAAATAAATAAATAAATAAATAAATAAATAAATAAATAAACATTTTTTAAAAGGGATAAGAAAGAAAGAAAAACCAGGCAGGCCTGCCATCCTTGTCTGTCTTTCTCTCTGTCTGTCTGTCTTGCCTAGCCCCTTGAGTAGCCTAGCCTAGTCCCTTGCCTTGACTAGCCCAGCCCCTTGCCTAGCCTAGCCCAGCCCTGCCTTTAACCAGGCTGGCCTCGAACTCAGAAACTGACTGCCTCTGCCTCCAGAGTGCTCTCATTAAGAGCTCGAGCCACCACTGACTGTTGGGTTTTCTAAGTCTTACATAGGTATGGTCTGTTTCTCAGCTGTGAAACCCTAATTAACACATGTAGTCTGTCCTAGGTCAGCCATAGCTACAGACTGAGGCCTTTTCTAAAACAAAACAAAAGAAAACAAAAAATAGAAATAATAAAATAAATAAATTAAGCAACCACATGATATCTTTTCTTTCTTTCAATGATACTCAGAGCTTGAAGCAGTTCACCCATGAAACCTCAGCTCCGGACATTGAGGCTCTTTCCCTAACAAGTATTATGGCTGAACCTGAGGGGTTCTACTGCTGATTTGTGTCCCCCACTTTAAAAAAATAGTTGTTTTCAAAGGCTGCAGGTTCTTAGCCCTGTTCCTTGTTAAAGTTGAGTCACAGCCCTGAAAGTTCAGTGGTAGTTAAAGGCACTGAGAAGGGCTTCCTATAGACATCAAAGGCCAAGTCTTTGTTTTTAAAAAGTTAATCTGGATTCCCCCACCCCCTGGCATCCTTAGAATTCCTAGAAAGGAAGGCAGGGACCTGGGCAGAAGGGTGCAAGGCTACTGGTGTTTGTAAGTGGTAACAGAAAGCTTTCTCTTTTTGGTACCCTACCCCAAGTTACACTGTCACTTCTTTTTCCTAGTTGTTGTTTTGTCGGTTTGTATTCTCAACATAGACCCTTTTCCTTCCTAACCTTGGCTGTCCTGAACCTTACTGTCCTTGAACTCAGTGATTTGCCTGTCTTGCTGGGATGAAACTGTGAGCTACCATCCAGAAGGAAGCACCCTGCTGAGGTTAGATTGGGGTCTCTTCCATTTTCCTCTATGAACATGCATATGACAGGCCTGTTCTTTCTTTTTTACTTTTCCTTTTCTTTTTAAAGATTTATTTATTTATTATATTTAAGTATGCTGTAGCTATCTTCAGACAGTCCAGAAGAGGGTGTCAGATTCTGAAGAATCTAAATCATTCTTATTGTCTGCATATGATGTATATAAACACAGCCTCACATATACTCAAAAAAAAAAAAAAAAAGAAAGATGTGGCTACAGAGAGGGCTCAACAATTAAGAGCATTGTCTCCTCTTCCAGAGAACCTGGGCTCAATTACCAGTATTATATATGGTGGCCCATCTCCAGTTCCAGGGGATCTAATACTCTGTTCTGGAGTCTGTGGGCACAGCATACACATGCAAAACATTCTTACACAATCATTGAGAGAGGAGAGAGAGGGGTTGAGAGAGAGGGGAGGTAATCATACCTCCTGACAAGTTTGAAGACCTGAGCTTCATCACTCACACAAATAAATAAATGCAAAATATTTTTTTATAAATAAACTCTGCCATTGCCCTTTAAAAATTCCTAGAAAACAAGTTTTATAAGCAACAGTTTTATTTACTATATCTAACGGACAGTCATGAGCATATTCAATAAATAGAAAAAGGCCTGTTAGTCTTAGAAATGGAATGGACAAACCAAGGAAGGTTTGCAATTACATAATGAGGCATCTCAGCCCAGCTCTAAGGTTGGAAATAAGACTCGAGAATAGGATACACCTGAAGACAGCCAGCCATTGTTTTTTGTTTGGAGGCTGAAAGGATACACCTGAAGACAGCCAATGCTGTGTGATGGTGATCTGGTATTTTTTTTTTTAATTTTTAAAAACTTTAACACTTTTTATAAAACTTTTATAAAAACTTTTTCTTTCTTTCTTTTCTTCTTTCCTTTCTTTCTTTCCTTCTTTCCTTTCCTCACCCTAGCCCCTACCCTAGCCCTGTCTTTCACCAGGGTGGCCTCGAACTCAGAAACTGACTGCCTCTGCCTACAGAGTGCTCTCATTAAGAGCTTGAGCCACTACTGAATTTAGGGTTTTCTAAGCCTTACCTTGCTCTTGGTGTCTGTTCTCAGCTGTGAAACCCTAATTAACACAAGTAGGCAGTCCTGGGTCAGCCAGAGCTACAGACAGAGGACTTCTCTAAAAACAAATAAAACAAAACAAAACAACAAATAGAAATAATAAAATACATAAATTAAGCAACCACAGCATAGCTTTTCTCTATCTAGGTGGTACTCAGAAATTCCAGCAGTTGGCCTGTGACACCTCAGCTCAGTATATGTGAGGCTGTGTTTATGTACATCATATGCAGACCATAAGAGGGATTTACATTCTCCAGAATCTGACACCCTCCTCTGGAGTGTCTAAAGAAAGCTACAGTGTACTTATATCTAAGAAATACATAAATAAATAAATAAATAAATAAATAAATAAATAAACATTTTTTTAAAAGGATAAGAAAGTAAGAATGACCAGGCAGGCCTGCCACCCTTATGTCTGTCTGTCTGTCTGTCTGTCTGATACCCTGGAACTGGACATGGGCCACCATAGTGTTTCTGGCAGTTTATCCCAGGTTCTCTGGAAGAGGAGACAATGCTCTTAATTGTTGAGCCCTTTCAGTGGACCCACACTTCTTTAAATATTTAGAAGTATATGTGAGGCTGTGTTTATGTACATCATATTCAGATTATAAGAGGATTTAGATTCTCCAGAATCTGACACCCTCTACTGGAGTGTCTGAAGACAGCTACAGTGTACTTATATATAATAAATACATAAATAAATAAATAAATAAATAAATAAACATTTTTTAAAAAGGATAAGAAAGAAAGTAAGACCAGGCAGGCCTGCCATCCTTATCTCTGTCTGTCTGTCTGTCTGTCTGATCCCCTGGAACTGGAGATGGGCTACCATATAGTTGCTGGTAGTTGATCCCAGGATCTCTGGAAGAGGAGACAATGCTATTAATTGTTGAACCCTATCAGTGGCCCTACCCATCTTGAAATTTTTAGAAGTGTATGTGAGTCTGTGTTTATGTACATCATATGCAGACCAGAAGAGGGATTTAGATTCATCAGAATCTGACACCCTCTTCTGGAGTGTCTGAAGACAGCTACAGTGTACTTATATCTAATAAATACATAAATAAATAAATAAATAAATAAATAAACATTATTTAAACCGGATAAGAAAAAAAGAAAGACCAGGCAGGCCTACCATCCTTATCTCGGTCTGTCTGTCTGTCTGTCGTTCTGATCCCCTGGAACTGGAGATGGGCCACCATATAGGTGCTGGTATTTGATCCCAGGTTTTCTGGAAGAGGAGACAATGCTGTTAATTGTTGAGCGCTTTCAGTGGCCCCACCCATTGTTAAATTTTTAGTAGTATATGTGAGGCTGTGTTTATGTACATCATATGCAGACCATAAGAGGGATTTAGATTCTCTAGAATCTGACACCCTTTTCTGGAGTGTCTGAAGACGGCTACAGTGTACTTATATCTAATAAATACATAAATAAATAAATAAATAAATAAATAAACATTTTTTAAAAAGTAAAAGAAATAAAGAAAGACCAGGCAGGCCTGCCATCCATATATCTGTCTCTTTGTCTGTCTGTCTGTCTGATCCACTGGAACTGGAGATGGGCCACCATAAGGTGCTGGTAGTTTATCCCAGGTTCTCTGAAAGAGGAGACAATGCTGTTAATTGTTGAGCCCTCTCAGTGGCCCCACACATCTTTAAATTTTTAGAAGTATATGTGAGGCTGGGTTTATGTACATCATATGCAGACCATAAAAGGGATTTAGATTCTCCAGAAACTGACACCCTCTTCTGGAGTGTCTGAAAACAGCTACAGTGTACTTATATCTAATAAATACATAAATAAATGTATAAATAAACATTTTTTTAAAAAGGATAAGAAAGAAAGAAAGAAAGACCAGGCAGGCCTGCCATCCTTATCACTGTCTGTATGTCTGTCTGTCTGATCCCGTGGAACTGGAGATGGGCCACCATATAGTTGCTGGTAGTTGATCCCAGGTCCTCTGGAAGAGGAGACAATGCTGTTAATTGTTGAGCCCTTTCAGTGGCCCCACCCTTCTTTAAATTTTTAGAAGTATATGTGAGGCTTTGTTTATGTACATCATATGCAGACTATAAGAGGGATATAGATTCTCCAGAATCTGACACCTTCTTCTGGAGTGTCTGAAGACAGCTACAGTGTACTTATATCTAGTAAATAAATAAATAAATAAATAAATAAATAAATGAATAAATGAATAAATGAATAAATAAATAAATAAACATTTTTAAAAAGGATAAGAAAGAAAGAAAAATCAGGCAGGCCTGCCATCTTTATCTCTGTCTGTCTGTCTGTCTGTCTGATCCCCTGCAACTTGAGATGGGCCACCATATAGTTGCTGGTAGTTGATCCCACCTTCTCTGGAAGAGGAGACAATGGTGTTAATTGTTGAGCCCTTTCAGTGGGCCCACCCATCTTTAAATTTTTAGAAGTATATGTGAGGCTGTGTTTGTGTACATCATATGCAGACCATAAGAGGGATTTAGATTCTCCAGAATATGACACCCTCTTCTAGAGTGTCTGAAGACAGCTACAGTGTACTTATATCTAATAAATACATAAATAAATAAATAAACATTTTTTAAAAAGAATAAGAAAGAAAGAAAGACCAGGCAGGCCTGCCACCATGTCTGTCTATCTGTCTGTCTGTCTATCTGTCAGATACCCTGGAACTGGAGATGAGCCACCATATAGTTGCTGGTAGTTGATCCCAGGTTCTCTGGAAGAGGAGACAATGCTGTTAATTGTTGAGCCCTTTCAGTGGCCCCACCCATCTTTAAATTTTTAGAAGTATATGTGAGGCTCTGTTCATGTACATCATATGCAGACCATAAGAGGGATATTGATTCTCCAGAATCTGACACCCTCTTCTGGAGAGTCTGAAGACAGCTACAGTGTACTTATATCTAATAAATACATAAATAAATAAATAAATACATAAATGAATAAATGAATAAATAAATAAATAAATAAATAAATAAATAAACATTTTTTAAAAAGGATAAGAAAGAAAGAAAAATCAGCCAGGCCTGCCATCCTTATCTCTGTCTGTCTGTCTGTCTGTCTTATCCCCTGGAACTTGAGATGGGCCACCATATAGTTGCTGGTAGTTGATCCCACGTTCTCTGGAAGAAGAGACAATGCTGTTAATTGTTGAGCCCTTTCAGTGGGCCCACCCATCTTTAAATATTTAGAAGTATATGTGAGGCTGTGTTTATGTACATCCTATGCAGACCATAAGAGGGATTTAGATTCTCCAGAAGATGACACCCTCTTCTATAGTGTCTGAAGACAGCTACAGTGTACTTATATCTAATAAATACATAAATAAATAAATAAATAAATAAATAAACATTTTTTTAAAAGTATAAGAAAGAAAGAAAGACCAGGCAGGCCTCCATCCTTATCTCTGTCAGTCTGTCTGTCTGTCTGTCTGATCCCTTGGAACTGGAGATGGGCCACCATATAGTTGCTGTTAGTTGATCCCTGGTTCTCTGGAAGAAGCGACAATGCTTTTAATTGTTGAGCCTTTTCAGTGGCTCCACCTATCTTTAAATTTTTAGAAGTATATGTTAGGCTGTGTTTATGTACATCATATGCAGACCATAAGAGGGATTTAGATTCTCCAGAATCTGACACCCTCTTCTGGAGTGTCTGAAGACAACTACAGTGTACTTATATCTAATAAATACATAAATAAATAAATAAATAAATAAATAAATAAACATTATTTTAAAAGGATAAGAAAGAAAGAAAAACAGGCAGGCCGCCCTCCTTATCTCTGTCTGTCTGTCTGTCTGTCTGATCCCCTGGAACTGGAGATGGGCCACCATATAGTTGCTGGTAGTTGATCCCAGGTTCTCTGGAAGAAGAGACAATGCTGTTAATTGTTGAGCCCTTTCAGTGGCCCCACCCATCTTAAATTTTTAGAAGTATATGTGAATCTGTGTTTATGTCCATCATATGCAGACCATAAGAGGGATTTATATTCTCCAGAATCTGACACCCACTTCTGGAGTGTCTGAAGACAGCTACAGTGTACTTATATCTAATAAATACATAAATAAATAAATAAACATTTTTAAAAAAGGATAAGAAAGAAAAAAAAACCAGGGAGGCCTGCCATCCTTGTCTGTCTGTCTCTTTGTCTGCCTGATCCCCTGGAACTGGAGATGGGCCACCATATAGTTGCTGGTAGTTGATCCCAGGTTCTCTGGTAGAGGAGACAATGCTGTTAATTGTTGAGCCCTTTCAGTGGCCCCACACATCTTTAAATTTTTAGAAGTATATATGAGGCTGTGTTTATGTACTTCATATGTAGACCATAATAGGGATTTAGATTCTCCAGAATCAGACACCCTCTTCTGGAGTGTCTGAAGACAGCTATATTGTACTTATATATAATAAATACATAAATAAATATATAAATAAATAAATAAATAAATAAACATTTTTTTAAAAGTATAAGAAAGAAAGAAAGACCAGGCAGGCCTCCATCCTTATCTCTGTCTGTCTGTCTGTCTGTCTGATACCCTGGAACTGGAGATGGGCCACCATATAGTTGCTGGTAGTTTATCCAAGGTTCTCTGGAAGAGGAGACAATGCTTTTAATTGTTGAGCCCTTCCTGTGGCCCCACCCATCTTTAAATTTTTAGAAGTATATGTGAGGCTGTGTTTATGTACATCATATGCAGACCATAAGAGCGATTTAGATTCTCCAGAATCTGACACCCTCTTCTGGAGTGTCTGAAGATAGCTACAGTGTACTTATATCTAATAAATACATAAATAAACAAATAAACATTTTTTAAAAAGCATAATAAAGAAAGAGAGACCAGGCAGGCCTGCCATCCTTGTCTGTCTGTCTGTCTGTCTGATCCCCTGGAACTGGAGATGGGCCACCATATAATTGCTGGTAGTTGATCCCAGGTTCTCTGGAAGAGGATTCAGTGCTGTTAATTGTTGAGCCCTTTCAGTGGCCCCACCCATCTTTAAATTTTTAGAAGTATATGTGAGGCTGTGTGTTCATGTACATCATATGCAGACCATAAGAGGGATATAGATTCTCCAGAATCTGAAACCCTCTTTGGGAGTGTTTGAAGACAGCTACAGTGTACTTATATCTAATAAATACATACTTAAATTAATAAACATTTTTTAAAAAGGATAAGAAAGAAGGAAAGACCAGGTAGGCCTGCCATACTTAACTCTATCTGTCTGTATGTCTGTCTGTCTGTCTGATCCCCTGGAACTGGAGATGGGCCACCATATAGTTGCTGGTAGTTGATCCCAGGTTCTCTATAAGAGGAGACAATGCTGTTAATTGTTGATCCCTTTCACTGGCCCCACACATCTTTAAAATTTTAGATGTAAATGTGAGGCTGTGTGTATGTACATCATATGCAGACAATAAGAGGGATATAGATTCTCCAGAATCTGACACCCTCTTCTGGAGTGTCTGATGACAGCTACAGTGTACTTATATCTAATAAATACATAAATAAATAAATAAATAAATAAATAAACATTTTTTAAAAGGGATAAGAAAGAAAGAAAAACCAGGCAGGCCTGCCATCCTTGTTTGTCTTTCTCTCTGTCTGTCTGTCTTGCCTAGCCCCTTGAGTAGCCTAGCCTAGTCCCTTGCCTTGACTAGCCCAGCCCCTTGCCTAGCCTAGCCTAGCCCAGCCCTGCCTTGCCTAGCCCTGCCTATCCCTGTCTTCAACCAGGCTGGCCTCGAACTCAGAAACTGACTGCCTCTGCCTCCAGAGTGCTCTCATTAAGAGCTCGAGCCACCACTGACTGTTGGGTTTTCTAAGTCTTACATAGGTATGGTCTGTTTCTCAGCTGTGAAACCCTAATTAACACATGTAGTCTGTCCTAGGTCAGCCATAGCTACATACTGAGGCCTTTTCTAAAACAAAACAAAAGAAAACAAAAAATAGAAATAATAAAATAAATAAATTAAGCAACCACATGATATCTTTTCTTTCTTTCAATGATACTCAGAGCTTGAAGCAGTTCACCCATGAAACCTCAGCTCCGGACATTGAGGCTCTTTCCCTAACAAGTATTATGGCTGAACCTGAGGGGTTCTACTGCTGATTTGTGTCCCCCACTTTAAAAAAATAGTTGTTTTCAAAGGCTGCAGGTTCTTAGCCCTGTTCCTTGTTACAGTTGAGTCACAGCCCTGAAAGTTCAGTGGTAGTTAAAGGCACTGAGAAGGGCTTCCTATAGACATCAAAGACCAAGTCTTTTTTTTTTAAAAGTTAATCTGGATTCCCCCATTCCCTGGCATCCTTAGAATTCCTAGAAAGGAAGGCAGGGTCCTGGGCAGAAGGGTGCAAGGCTACTGGTGTTTGTAAGTGGTAACAGAAAGCTTTCTCTTTTTGGTACCCTACCCCAAGTTACACTGTCACTTCTTTTTCCTAGTTGTTGTTTTGTCGGTTTGTATTCTCAACATAGACCCTTTTCCTTCCTAACCTTGGCTGTCCTGAACCTTACTGTCCTTGAACTCAGTGATTTGCCTGTCTTGCTGGGATGAAACTGAGCTACCATCCAGAAGGAAGCACCCTGCTGAGGTTAGATTGTGGTCTCTCCCATTTTCCTCTATGAACATGCATATGGCAGGCCTGTTCTTTCTTTTTTACTTTTCCTTTTCTTTTTAAAGATTTATTTATTTATTATATTTAAGTATGCTGTAGCTATCTTCAGACAGTCCAGAAGAGCGTGTCAGATTCTGAAGAATCTAAATCATTCTTATTGTCTGCATATGATGTATATAAACACAGCCTCACATATACTCAAAAAAAAAAAAAAGAAAGAAAGAAAAAAGATGTGGCTACAGAGAGGGCTCAACAATTAAGAGCATTGTCTCCTCTTCCAGAGAACCTGGGCTCAATTACCAGTATTATATGTGGTGGCCCATCTCCAGTTCCAGGGGATCTAATACTCTGTTCTGGAGTCTGTGGGCACAGCATACACATGCAAAACATTCTTACATAATCATTGAGAGAGGAGAGAGAGGGGTTGAGAGAGAGGGGAGGTAATCATACCTCCTGACGAGTTTGAAGACCTGAGCTTCATCACTCACACAAATAAATAAATGCAAAATATTTTTTTATAAATAAACTCTGCCATTGCCCTTTAAAAATTCCTAGAAAACAAGTTTTATAAGCAACAGTTATATTTACTATATCTAAAGGACAGTCATGAGCATATTCAATAAATAGAAAAAGGCCTGTTAGTCTTAGAAATGGAAAAGACAAACCAAGGAAGGTTTGCAATTACATAATGAGGCAGCTCAGCCCAGCTCTAAGGTTGGAAATAAGACTCGAGAATAGGATACACCTGAAGACAACCAGCCGTTGTTTTTTGTTTTGGAGGCTGAAAGGATACACCTGAAGACAGCCAATGCTGTGTGATGGTGATCTGGTATTTTTTTTTTTTTAATTTTTAAAAACGTTAACACTTTTTATAAAACTTTTATAAAAACTCTTTCTTTCTCTCTCTTTCTTTCTCTCTCTCTCTCTTTCTCTCTCTCTCTCTCTCTCTTTCTCTCTCTCTCTCTCTCTTTCTTTCTCTCTCTTTCTCTCTCTTTCTTTCTTTCCTCACCCTAGCCCCTACCCTAGCCCTGTCTTTCACCAGGGTGGCCTCGAACTCAGAAACTGACTGCCTCTGCCTACAGAGTGCTCTCATTAAGAGCTTGAGCCACCACTGAATGTAGGGTTTTCTAAGCATTACCTTGCTCTTGGTGTCTGTTCTCAGCTGTGAAACCCTAATTAACACAAGTAGGCAGTCCTGGGTCAGCCAGAGCTACAGACAGAGGACTTCTCTAAAAACAAATAAAACAAAACAAAACAACAAATAGAAATAATAAAATACATAAATTAAGCAACCACAGCATAGCTTTTCTCTATCTAGGTGGTACTCAGAAATTCCAGCAGTTGGCCTGTGACACCTCAGCTCAGTATATGTGAGGCTGTGTTTATGTACATCATATGCAGACCATAAGAGGGATTTACATTCTCCAGAATCTGACACCCTCCTCTGGAGTGTCTAAAGAAAGCTACAGTGTATTATATCTAAGAAATACATAAATAAATAAATAAATAAATAAATAAATAAATAAATATTTTTTAAAAAGGATAAGAAAGAAAGAAAGACCAGGCAGGCCTGCCATCTTTATCTCTGCCTGTCTGTCTGTCTGTCTGATCCCCTGGAACTGGAGATGGGCCACCTTGTAGGTGCTGGTAGTTGATCCGAGGTTCTCTGGAAGAGGAGACAATGCTGTTAATTGTTGAGCCCTTTCAGTGGCCCCACCCATTTTTAATTTTTAGAAGTATATGTGAGGCTGTGTTTATGTACATCATATTCAGACCATAAGAGGGATTTAGATTCTCCAGAATCTGACACCATCTTCTGGAGTGTCTGAAGACGGCTACAGTGTACTTATATCTAATAAATAAATAAATAAACAAATAAATAAACATTTTTTAAAAAGTATAAGAAATAAAGAAAGACCAGTCAGGCCTGCCATCCTTATCTCTGTCTCTCTGTCTGTTTGTCTGTCTGATCCCTTGGAACTGGAGATGGGCCACCATAAGGTGCTGGTAGTTTATCCCAGGTTCCCAGAAAGAGGAGACAATGCTGTTAATTGTTGAGCCCTCTCAGTGGCCCCACACATCTTTAAATTTTTAGAAGTATATGTGAGGCTGTGTTTATGTACATCATATGCAGTCCATAAGAGGGATTTAGATTCTCCAGAATCTGACACCCTCTTCTGGAGTGTCTGAAGACATCTACAGTGTACTTATATCTAATAAATACATAAATAAATATATAAATAAACATTTTTTTAAAAAGGATAAGAAAGAAAGAAAGACCAGGCAGGCCTGCCATCCTTATCACTGTCTGTATGTCTGTCTGTCTGATCCCCTGGAACTGGAGATGGGCCACCATATAGTTGCTGGTAGTTGATCCCATGTACTCTGGAAGAGGAGACAATGCTGTTAATTGTTGAGCCCTTTCAATGGCCCCACACTTCTTTAAATATTTAGAAGTATAAGTGAGGCTGTGCTTATGTACATCATATTCAGATTATAAGAGGATTTAGATTCTCCAGAATCTGACACCCTCTACTGGAGTGACTGAAGACAGCTACAGTGTACTTATATATAATAAATACATAAGTAAATAAATAAATAAATAAACATTTTTTAAAAAGGATAAGATAGAAAGTAAGACCAGGCAGGCCTGCCATCCTTATCTCTGTCTGTCTGTCTGTCTGTCTGTCTGATTCCCTGGAACTGGAGATGGGCTACCATAAAGTTGCTGGTAGTTGATCCCAGGTTCTCTGAAAGAGGAGACAATGCTGTTAATTGTTGAGCCCTATCAGTGGCCCTACCCTTCTTTAAATATTTAGAAGTATATGGGAGGCTGTGTTTATGTACATCATATGCAGACCATAAGAGGGATTTACATTCTCCAGAATCTGACACCCTCCTCTGGAGTGTCTAAAGAAAGCTACAGTGTATTATATCTAAGAAATACATAAATAAATAAATAAATAAATAAATATTTTTTAAAAAGGATAAGAAAGAAAGAAAGACCAGGCAGGCCTGCCATCTTTATCTCTGCCTGTCTGTCTGTCTGTCTGATCCCCTGGAACTGGAGATGGGCCACCTTGTAGGTGCTGGTAGATGATCCGAGGTTCTCTGGAAGAGGAGACAATGCTGTTAATTGTTGAGCCCTTTCAGTGGCCCCACCCATTTTTAATTTTTAGAAGTATATGTGAGGCTGTGTTTATGTACATCATATTCAGACCATAAGAGGGATTTAGATTCTCCAGAATCTGACACCATCTTCTGGAGTGTCTGAAGATGGCTACAGTGTACTTATATCTAATAAATAAATAAATAAACAAATAAATAAACATTTTTTAAAAAGTATAAGAAATAAAGAAAGACCAGTCAGGCCTGCCATCCTTATCTCTGTCTGTCTGTCTGTCTGTCTGTCTGATCCCCTGGAACTGGAGATGGGCCACCATATAGTTGCTGGTAGTTGATCCCAGGTTCTCTGGAAGAGGAGACAATGCTGTTAATTGTTGAGCCCTTTCAGTGGCCCCACCCATTTTTAATTTTTAGAAGTATATGTGATGCTGTGTTTATGTACATTATATTCAGACCATAAGAGGGATTTAGATACTCTAGAATCTGTCACCCTCTTCTGGAGTGTCTGAAGACGGCTACAGTGTACTTATATCTAATACATAAATAAATAAATAAATAAATAAATAAACATTTTTTAAAAAGTATAAGAAATAAAGAAAGACCAGGCAGGCCTGCCATCCTTATCTCTGTCTCTCTGTCTGTCTGTCTGTCTGATCCACTGGAACTGGAGATGGGCCACCATAAGGTGCTGGTAGTTTATCCCAGGTTCTCTGAAAGAGGAGACAATGCTGTTAATTGTTGAGCCCTCTCAGTGGCCCCACACATCTTTACATTTTTAGAAGTATATGTGAGGCTGTGTTTATGTACATCATATGCAGACCATAAGAGGGATTTAGATTCTCCAGAATCTGACACCCTCTTCTCTAGTGTCTGAAGACAGCTACAGTGTACTTATATCTAATAAATACATAAATAAATATATAAATAAACATTTTTTAAAAAGGATAAGAAAGAAAGAAAGACCAGGCAGGCCTGCCATTTTTATCACTGTCTGTATGTCTGTCTGTCTGATCCCCTGGAACTGGAGTTGGGCCACCATATAGTTGCTGGTAGTTGATCCCAGGTACTCTGGAAGAGGAGACAATGCTGTCAATTGTTGAGCTTTTAGAGTGGCCACACCCTTCTTTAAATTTTTAGAAGTATATGTGAGGCTGTGTGGGGCCACTGAAAGTCACATAGAGAGACAGAGAGAGACAGAGAGAGACAGAGAGAGACTGAGAGAGACAAAGAAAGACAGAGAGAGACATAGAGAGACAGAGAGATACATTGAGAGAGACAGAGAGACAGAGAGAGACACAGAGAGAGACACAGAGAGACACAGAGAGAGACACACAGAGAGACAGAGACAGACAGAGAGAGACAGAGAGAGACAGAGAGAGACAGAGATAGAGACAGAGAGAGACAAAGAGAGACAGAGAGACAGAGAGAGAGACAGAGAGAGACAGAGAAAGACAGAGTGAGACAGAGAGAGACACAGAGAGAGACAGAGATACACAGAGTGAGAAAGAGAGAGAGACAGAGAGAGACAGAGAGAGAGACAGAGAGAGAGACAGAGAGAGACAGAGAGAGACAGAGTGAGACAGAAAGAGACACAGAGAGAGACAGAGAGAGACAAAGAAAAACACAGAGAGACAGAGAGAGACAGAGAGAGACAGAGAGAGACAGAGAGAGAGAGACAGAGAGAGACAGAGAGAGACAAAGAAAAACACAGAGAGAGACAGAGAGAGACAGAGAGATACAGAGAGAGTCAGAGAGACAGAGAGAGACAGAGTTAGAGACAGAGAGAGACAGAGAGAGAAACAGAGAGAGACAGAGACACACAGAGAGAGACACAGAGAGAGACAGAGAGAGATTCACAGAGAGACAGAGACAGACAGAGAGAGACAGAGAGAGACAGAGATAGAGACAGAGAGAGACAGAGAGAGATAGAGAGAGACACAAAGAGACAGAGAGAGACAGAGAGAGACAAAGAAAGACACAGAGAGAGACAGAGAGAGACAGAGAGATACAGAGAGAGAGACAGAGAGAGACAGAAAGATACAGAAGGACAGAGAGAGACAGAGAGACAGAGATAGAGACAGAGAAAGACAGAGAGAGACACAGAGAGAGACTGAGGGAGACAGAGAGAGAGACAGAGAGAGACATAGAAGAGACAAAGAAAGACACAAGAGAGACAGAGAGAGTCAGACATAGAGACAAAGAAAGACAGAGGGAGACACTGAGAGAGAGAGACAGAGAGATACAGACAGAGAGACAAAGAGAGACAGAGAGAGACAGAGAGAAAGAGAGAGACAGCGAGAGTCAGAGAGAGACAGAGATAGAGACAGAGAGAGACAGAGAGAGGGACAGAGAGAGACAGAGACAGAGTGAGAAATACAGAGAGAGACAGAGTTAGAGAGAGAGACAGAGAGAGACAGAGAGAGACAGAGAAGAGACAAAGAAAGACACAAGAGAGACAGAGAGTCAGACATAGAGACAAAGAAAGACAGAGGGAGACAATGAGAGAGAGAGACAGAGAGATACAGACAGAGAGACAAAGAGAGACAGATAGAGACAGAGAGAAAGAGAGAGACAGCGAGAGTCAGAGAGAGACAGAGATAGAGACAGAGAGAGACAGAGAGAGGGACAGAGAGAGACAGAGACAGAGTGAGAAATACAGAGAGAGACAGAGTTAGAGAGAGAGACAGAGAGAGACAGAGAGAGAGACAGAGACAGAGACAGAGAGAGAGACAGAGAGAGACAGAGTGAGACAGAGAGAGACAAAAAAAGACACAGAGAGAGACAGAGAGCGATATAGATAGAGAAAAAGAAAGACAGAGAGAGACACAGAGAGACAGAGAGAGACATAGAGAGACAGAGAGATACAGAGAGAGAGACAAAGAGAGACAGAGAGAGAGACAGAGTGAGACAGAGAGAGAGAGAGAGACTGAGAGAGACAAAGAAAGACACAGAGAGAGACATAGAGAGACAGAGAGATACATTGAGAGAGACAGAGAGAGACAGAGATAGACAGAGAGAGACAGAGAGAGACACAGAGAGAGACAGAGAGACACAGAGAGACACAGAGAGACACAGAGAGAGACAGAGAGAGACACAGAGAGACACAGAGAGAGACACAGAGAGACACAGAGAGACACAGAGAGAGACAGAGAGAGAGACAGAGAGAGACAGAGAGAGACAGAGAAAGACAGAGACAGACAGAGAGAGACAGAGATAGAGACAGAGAGAGACAGAGAGAGACAGAGAGAGTCAGAGAGAGACAATGAAAGACACAGAGAGAGACAGAGAGAGACTGAGAGATACAGCGAGAGAGACAGAGAGAGACATAAAGAGTCAGAAGGACAGAGAGAGACAGAGAGAGACAGAGATAGAGACAGAGAAAGACAGAGAGAGACAGAGAAAGACAGAGAGAGACAGAGAGTGAGACAGAGAGAGACAGAGAAATACAAAGAAAGACACAGAGAGAGACAGAGCGAGACAGAGATAGAGACAGAGAAAGAAAGAGAGAGACACAGAGAGAGAGACAGAGAGATACAGAGAGAGAGACAGAGAGAGACAGAGAGAGACAGAGAGAAAGAGAGAGACAGAGAGAGTCAAAGAGAGACAGAGATAGAGACAGAGAGAGACAGAGACAGAGTGAGAAAGACAGAGAGAGACAGAGATAGAGAGAGAGACAGAGAGAGACACAGAGAGAGACAGAGAGAGACAGAGAGAGACAAAGAAAGACAGAGAGAGACATAGAGAGACAGAGAGATACATTGAGAGAGACAGAGAGACACAGAGAGACACACAGAGAAACACACAGAGAGACAAAGACAGACAGAGAGAGACAGAGAGAGACCGAGAGAGACAGAGATAGAGACAGAGAGAGACAGAGAGACAGAGAGAGACAGAGAGAGACAGTGAGAGACAGAGTGAGACAGAGAGAGACACAGAGTGAGACAGAGATACACAGAGTGAGAAAGAGAGAGAGACATAGAGAGAGACAGAGAGAGAGACAGAGAGAGAGACAGAGAGAGACAGAGAGAGACAGAGTGAGACAGAGAGAGAAACAGAGAGAGACAGAGAGAGACAAAGAAAAACACAGAGAGACAGAGAGAGACAGAGAGAGACAGAGAGAGAGACAGAGAGAGACAAAGAAAAACACAGAGAGACAGAGAGAGAGACAGAGAGAGAGACACAGGGAGACAGAGACAGACAGAGAGAGACAGAGAGAGACAGAGATAGAGACAGAGAGAGACAGAGAGAGACAGAGAGAGAGACACAGAGAGACAGAGAGAGACAGAGAGAGACAAACAAAGACACAGAGAGAGACAGAGAGAAACAGAGAGAGAGACAGAGAAGACAGAAAGATACAGAAGGACAGAGAGAGACAGAGAGAGACAGAGCGACATAGATAGAGACAGAGAGAGACAGAGAGTGAGACAGAGAGAGACAGAGACAGAGTGAGAAATACAGAGAGAGACAGATTTAGAGAGAGAGACAGAGAGAGACAGAGAGAGAGACAGAGACACAGACAGTGAGAGAGACAGAGAGAGACAGAGTGAGACACAGAGAGAGAGAGAGACAGAGAGAGACAAAGAAAGACACAGAGAGAGACATACAGAGACAGAGAGATACATTAAGAGAGACATAGAGAGACAGAGAGACAGAGATAGAGACAGAGAGAGACAGAGAGACAGAGAGATAGACAGAGAGAGACAGAGAGAGACAATGAAAGACATAGAGAGAGACAGAGAGACACAGAGAGAGAGACAGAGAGAGACAGAAAGAGTCAGAAGGACAGAGAGAGACAGAGAGAGATAGAGATAGAGACAGAGAAAGACAGAGAGAGACACAGAGACAGAGACAGAGAGAGAGACAGAGAGAGACAGAGTGAGACACAGAAAGAGAGAGACAGAGAGAGACAAAGAAAGACACAGAGAGAGACATAGAGAGACAGAGAGATACATTGAGAGAGACAGAGAGTGAGACAGAGAGAGACAGAGAGAGAGACACCGAAAGACAGAGAGAGACAGAGAGAGACAATGAAAGACACAGAGAGAGACTAAGAGAGACAGAGAGAGACAGAGAGAGACAGAGAGAGACAGAGATAGACAAAAAAAGACACAGAGAGAGACAGAGAGAGACAGAGAGAAAGAGAGAGACAGAGAGAGTCAGAGAGAGACAGAGATAGAGACAGAGAGAGACAGAGAGAGGGACAGAGAGAGACAGAGACAGAGTGAGAAATACAGAGAGAGACAGAGTTAGAGAGAGAGACAGAGAGAGACAGAGAGAGAGACAGAGACAGAGACAGAGAGAGAGACTGAGAGAGACAGAGTGAGACACAGAAAGAGAGAGACAGAGAGAGACAAAGAAAGACACAGAGAGAGACATAGAGAGACAGAGAGATACATTGAGAGAGACATAGAGAGACAGAGAGAGACAGAGATAGAGACAGAGAGACACAGAGAGAGACAGAGATAGACATAGACAGACAGAGACAGACAGAGAGAGACAGAGAGAGACAGAGATAGAGACAGAGAGAGACAGATAGTGAGACAGAGAGAGACAGAGAGAGAGACACCGAAAGACAGAGAGAGACAATGAAAGACACAGAGAGAGACTAAGAGAGACAGAGAGAGACAGAGAGAGACAGAGAGAGACAGAGAGAGACAAAAAAAGACACAGAGAGAGACAGAGAGCGATATAGATAGAGAAAAAGAAATACAGAGAGAGACACAGAGAGAGAGACAGAGAGAGACAGAGAGAAACAGAGAGATACAGAGAGAGAGACAAAGAGAGACAGAGAGAGAGACAGAGTGAGACAGAGAGAGAGAGAGAGACTGAGATAGACAAAGAAAGACACAGAGAGAGACATAGAGAGACAGAGAGATACATTGAGAGAGACAGAGAGAGAGAGAGATAGACAGAGAGAGACACAGAGAGACACAGAGAGAGACAGAGAGACACAGAGAGACACAGAGAGAGACAGAGAGAGAGACACAGAGAGACACAGAGAGAGACACAGAGAGACACAGAGAGACACAGAGAGATACAGAGAGAGAGGCAAAGAGAGACAGAGAGAGACAGAGAGAAAGAGAGAGACAGAGAGAGTCAGAGAGAGACAGAGATAGAGACAGAGAGAGACAGAGAGAGGGACAGAGAGAGACAGAGACAGAGTGAGAAATACAGAGAGAGACAGATTTAGAGAGAGAGACAGAGAGAGACAGAGACTGAGACAGAGACAGAAACAGAGAGTGAGACAGAGAGAGACAGAGTGAGACACAGAGAGAGAGAGAGACAGAGAGAGACAAAGAAAGACACAGAGAGAGACATAGAGAGACAGAGAGATACATTAAGAGAGACATAGAGAGACAGAGAGAGACAGAGAGAGACAGAGATAGAGACAGAGAGAGACAGAGAGACAGAGAGAGACAGAGAGATAGACAGAGAGAGACAGAGAGAGACAATGAAAGACATAGAGAGAGACAGAGAGACACAGAGAGACACACAGAGAGAGACAGAGAGAGACAGAAAGAGTCAGAAGGACAGAGAGAGACAGAGAGAGATAGAGATAGAGACAGAGAAAGACAGAGAGAGACACAGAGAGAAACAGAGAAAGACAGAGAGTGAGACAGAGACAGACAGAGAGAGACAAAGGAAGACCCAGAGAAAGACAGAGAGAGACAGAGATAGAGACAGAGAAAGACAGAGAGAGACACAGAGAGAGAGAGACAGAGAGCGACAGAGAGAGACAGAGATTTAAAGAGAGAGAGACAGAGAGAAAGAGAGAGACAGAGAGAGTCAGAGAGAGACAGAGATAGAGACAGAGAGAGACAGAGAGAGGGACAGAGAGAGACAGAGACAGAGTGAGAAAGACAGAGAGAGACAGAGATAGAGAGAGAGAGACAGAGAGAGACACAGAGAGAGACAGAGAGAGACAAAGAAAGACACAGAGAGAGACATAGTGAGACAGAGAGATACATTGAGAGAGACAGAGAGAGACAGAGAGAGACAGAGACACAGAGAGAGACAGAGAGACAGAGAGAGAGACAGAGAGATACAGAGATAGAGACAGAAGGGACAGAGAGAGACAGAGAGAGACCGACAGAGTGACAGATGGAGACAGAGAGAGACAGAGACAGATAGAGTTAGACAGAGAGAGACAGAGAGAGACAATGAAAGACACAGAGAGAGACTAAGAGAGAAAGAGAGAGACAGAGAGAGACAGAGAGAGACAGAGAGAGACAGAGAGATACATTGAGAGAGACATAGAGAGACAGAGAGAGACAGAGATAGAGACAGAGAGAGACAGAGAGACACAGAGAGACACAGAGAGAGACAGAGATAGACATAGACAGACAGAGACAGACAGAGAGAGACAGAGAGAGACAGAGATAGAGACAGAGAGAGACAGAGAGTGAGACAGAGAGAGACAGAGAGAGAGACACCGAAAGACAGAGAGAGACAATGAAAGACACAGAGAGAGACTAAGAGAGACAGAGAGAGACAGAGAGAGACAGAGAGAGACAGAGAGAGACAAAAAAAGACACAGAGAGAGACAGAGAGAGACAGAGAGAAAGAAAGAGACAGAGAGAGTCAGAGAGAGACAGAGATAGAGACAGAGAGAGACAGAGAGAGGGACAGAGAGAGACAGAGACAGAGTGAGAAATACAGAGAGAGACAGAGTTAGAGAGAGAGACAGAGAGAGACAGAGAGAGAGACAGAAACAGAGACAGAGAGAGAGACAGAGAGAGACAGAGTGAGACACAGAAAGAGAGAGACAGAGAGAGACAAAAAAGACACAGAGAGAGACATAGAGAGACAGAGAGATACATTGAGAGAGACATAGAGAGACAGAGAGAGACAGAGATAGAGACAGAGAGACACAGAGAGAGACAGAGATAGACATAGACAGACAGAGACAGACAGAGAGAGACAGAGAGAGACAGAGATAGAGACAGAGAGAGACAGAGAGTGAGACAGAGAGAGACAGAGAGAGAGACACCGAAAGACAGAGAGAGACAGAGAGAGACAATGAAAGACACAGAGAGAGACTAAGAGAGACAGAGAGAGACAGAGAGAGACAGAGAGAGACAAAAAAAGACACAGAGAGAGACAGAGAGAGACAGAGAGAAAGAGAGAGACAGAGAGAGTCAGAGAGAGACAGAGATAGAGACAGAGAGAGACAGAGAGAGGGACAGAGAGAGACAGAGACAGAGTGAGAAATACAGAGAGAGACAGAGTTAGAGAGAGAGACAGAGAGAGACAGAGAGAGAGACAGAGACAGAGACAGAGAGAGAGACAGAGAGAGACAGAGTGAGACACAGAAAGAGAGAGACAGAGAGAGACAAAGAAAGACACAGAGAGAGACATAGAGAGACAGAGAGATACATTGAGAGAGACATAGAGAGACAGAGAGAGACAGAGATAGAGACAGAGAGACACAGAGAGAGACAGAGATAGACATAGACAGACAGAGACAGACAGAGAGAGACAGAGAGAGACAGAGATAGAGACAGAGAGAGACAGAGAGTGAGACAGAGAGAGACAGAGAGAGAGACACCAAAAGACAGAGAGAGACAGAGAGAGACAATGAAAGACACAGAGAGAGACTAAGAGAGACAGAGAGAGACAGAGAGAGACAGAGAGAGACAGAGAGAGACAAAAAAAGACACAGAGAGAGACAGAGAGCGATATAGATAGAGAAAAAGAAAGACAGAGAGAGACACAGAGAGAGAGACAGAGAGAGACAGAGAGAGACAGAGAGATACAGAGAGAGAGACAAAGAGAGACAGAGAGAGAGACAGAGTGAGACAGAGAGAGAGAGAGAGACTGAGAGAGACAAAGAAAGACACAGAGAGAGACATAGAGAGACAGAGAGATACATTGAGAGAGACAGA
Source organism: Mus caroli (assembly GCF_978045245.1). NCBI lineage: Eukaryota > Metazoa > Chordata > Mammalia > Rodentia > Muridae > Mus > Mus caroli. The sequence continues at coordinate 455,027 of NW_028227303.1, read as the reverse complement.
GAGAGACAGAGATAGACAGAGAGAGACAGAGAGAGACACAGAGAGAGACAGAGAGACACAGAGAGACACAGAGAGAGACACAGAGAGACACAGAGAGAGACACAGAGAGACACAGAGAGACACAGAGAGATACAGAGAGAGAGACAAAGAGAGACAGAGAGAGACAGAGAGAAAGAGAGAGACAGAGAGAGTCAGAGAGAGACAGAGATAGAGACAGAGAGAGACAGAGAGAGGGACAGAGAGAGACAGAGACAGAGTGAGAAATACAGAGAGAGACAGATTTAGAGAGAGAGACAGAGAGAGACAGAGAGAGAGACAGAGACAGAGAGTGAGACAGAGAGAGACAGAGTGAGACACAGAGAGAGAGAGAGACAGAGAGAGACAAAGAAAGACACAGAGAGAGACATAGAGAGACAGAGAGATACATTAAGAGAGACCTAGAGAGACAGAGAGAGACAGAGAGAGACAGAGATAGAGACAGAGAGAGACAGAGAGACAGAGAGATAGACAGAGAGAGACAGAGAGAGACAATGAAAGACATAGAGAGAGACAGAGAGACACAGAGAGACACACAGAGAGAGACAGAGAGAGACAGAAAGAGTCAGAAGGACAGAGAGAGACAGAGAGAGATAGAGATAGAGACAGAGAAAGACAGAGAGAGACACAGAGAGAGACAGAGAAAGACAGAGAGTGAGACAGAGACAGACAGAGAGAGACAAAGGAAGACCCAGAGAAAGACAGAGAGAGACAGAGATAGAGACAGAGAAAGACAGAGAGAGACACAGAGAGAGAGAGACAGAGAGAGACAGAGAGAGACAGAGAGATAAAGAGAGAGAGACAGAGAGAAAGAGAGAGACAGAGAGAGTCAGAGAGAGACAGAGATAGAGAGAGAGAGACAGAGAGAGGGACAGAGAGAGACAGAAAGAGACAGAGAGAGACAAAGAAAGACACAGAGAGAGACATAGTGAGACAGAGAGATACATTGAGAGAGACAGAGAGAGACAGAGAGAGACAGAGACACAGAGAGAGACAGAGAGACAGAGAGAGAGACAGAGAGATACAGAGATAGAGACAGAAGGGACAGAGAGAGACCGACAGAGTGACAGATGGAGACAGAGAGAGACAGAGACAGATAGAGTTAGACAGAGAGAGACAGAGAGAGAGAGAGAGAGAGAGTGACAGAGAGAGACAGAGAGAGACAGAGATAGAGACAGAGAGATACAGAGTGAGGGACAGAGAGAGACAGAGAGAGACAGATAGAGACAGAGAGACAGATAGAGACAGAGAGAAACAGAGAGAGACAGAGTGACAGAGAGAGACAGAGAGAGACAGAGACAGAGAAAGAGAGAGAGACAGAGAGAGACAGAGAGAGTCAGATAGACAGAGAGAGACAGAGAGAGACAGTGAGAGACAGAGAGAGACAGAGTGACAGAGAGAGACAGAGAGAGACAGAGATAGAGACAGAGAGAGACAGAGAGAGGGAAAGAGAGAGACAGAGAGAGACAGAGAGAGACAGAGAGAGAGACAGATAGAGACAGAGAGAAACAGAGAGAGACAGAGATAGAGAAAGAGAGAGACAAAGAGAGACATAGAGAGAGAGACAGAGAGAGACAGAGAGAGACAGAGCGAGACAAAGAAAGACACAGAGAAAGACAGAGACAGAAAGATACAGAGATAGAGACAGAGAGTGACAGATAGACAGAGAGAGACAGAGAGAGACAGAGTTACAGAGAGAGACAGAGAGAGACAGAGATAGAGACAGAGAGAGACAGAGAGAGGGAAAGAGACAGACAGAGAGAGAGAAGGAGAGAGACAGAGAGAGACAGAGAGAGAGACAGAGACAGAAAGAGTCAGAAGGACAGAGAGAGACAGAGATAGAGACAGAGAGAGACAGAGAGAAAGAGAGAGACAGAGAGAGTCAGAGAGAGACAGAGACAGAGTGAGAAAGACAGAGAGAGACAGAGATAGAGAGAGAGACAGAGAGAGACACACAGAGAGACAGAGAGATACAGATAGAGACAAAGAAAGACACAGAGAGAGACATAGAGAGAGAGATACATTGAGAGAGACAGAGAGAGACAGAGAGAGACAGAGAGACAGAGAGAGACAAAGAAAGACACAGAGAGAGACAGAGAGAGACAGAGAGACAGAGAGAGACAGAGAGAGACAGATAGACAGAGAGAGACAGAGAGAGACAGAGAGAGACAGAGTGACAGAGAGAGACATAGAGAGAAAGAGATAGAGACAGAGAGAAGGAAAGAAAGAGACACACAGAGAGATAGAGACAGAGAGAAACAGAGAGAGACAGAGAGAAAGAGAGAGACAGAGAGAGACATAGAGAGAGTTACAGAGAGAGACAGAGAGAGACAAAGAAAGACACAGAGAGAGACAAAGAGAGACAGAGAGATACAGAGAGAGAGAAAGAGAGAGACAGAGAGAGACATAAAGAGAGAGACAGAGAGAGACAGGGAGAGACAGAGAGAGACAAAGAAAGACACAGAGAGAGACAGAGAGGGACAGAGAGAGACAGAGAGAGGCAGAGTGTCAGAGAGAGACAGAGAGAGACAGAGATAGAGACAGAGAGAGACAGAGAGAGGGAAAGAGAGAGACAGAGAGAGAGAGAGACAGAGAGAGACAGAGAGAGAGACAGATAGAGACAGAGAGAAATAGAGAGAGACAGAGATAGAGAAAGAGAGAGACAGAGAGAGACATAGAGAGAGAGACAGAGAGAGACTTTCCACTTTTTCAGGTTTTCTTGCCATATTCCGGTTCCTTCAGTGTGAGTTTTTAATTTTCTAATTCTTTCAGGGTTTTTTGCCATATTCTGGGTCCTACAGCGTGTATTTTTAATTTTCCAAGTTTTTCAGGGTTACTCAGCATATTTTCGGTCCTACAGTGTGATTTTTTTCATTTTCCACCTTTTTCAGGTTTTCTTGCCAATTTCGGGGTACTTCAGTGTGAGTTTTTAATATTCCACTTTTTACAGGGTTAATCACCATATTCTGCGTCCTACAGTGTGATTTTTAAATTTTCCACGATTCTCAGGGTTTCTCGCCATATTCAGGTCCTACAGTTTGATTTTTTAATTTTAAACGTTTTTAAGTTTTTTTCGTCATGTTCTGGGTCCTACAGTTTGATATTCTCATTATCCAACTTTTTCAGATTTTCTCAGCATATTCTGGGTCCTACATTGTGAATTTTTAATTTTCCACGTTTTTCAAGGTTTCTTGCCATATTCTGGTCCTATAGTGTGATTTTCTCATTTTCCTCCTTTTTCAGTGTTTCTCGCCATATTCTGGGTCCTACAGTGTGAATATTTAATTTTCCATGTTTTTCATGTTTTCTCGCCATATTCTGGGTCCTTCAGTTTGTGTTTTTAATTTTCCTCGTTTTTCAGGTTTTCTCACCATATTCCCGGACCTTCAGTGTGAATTTTTAATTTTCCATGTTTTTCAGGTTTTTTCGTCATATTCTGGGTCCTAGAGTGTGATTTTCTCATTTCCACGTTTTTTAGGATTTCTCCCCATATTCGGGGTCCTTCAGTGTGAGTTTTTGATTTCCTACTTTTTCAGGGTTTCTCAATATATTCTGGTTCCTACAGCGTGTATTTTATTTTTCCAAGTTTTTCAAGGGTTTCTAGGCATATTCTGGGTCCTACAGTGTGAACATTTAATTTTCCATGATTATCAGGGTTTCTCAGCATATTCTGGGTCCTGCAGTGTGATTTTCTCATTTTTCACCTTTTTCAAGTTTTTTCGCTATTCTGGGTTCTACATGTGATTTTCTCATTTTCCACCTTTTTCAGGTTTTCTCGCTATATTCCGGGTCCTTCAGTGTGAATTTTTAATTTTCCACGTTTTTCAGGGTTTCTCGGCATATTCTGTTTCCTGCAGTGTGATTTTCTCATTTTCCAAGTTTTTCAGGTTTTTTCGTAATTCTGGGTCTTACAGTGTGATTTTCTCATTTTTCACCTTTTGCAGGGTTTCTTGCCATATTCTGGGTCCAACAGAGTGTATTTTTAATTTTCCACGTTTTTCCGGTTTCTCACCATATTCTGGGTCCAACAGCGCGTATTTTCAATTTTCCACGTTTTTCAGGGTTTCTCGGCATATTCTGGGTCCTAAAGTGTGATTTTCTCATTTTCGAAGTTTTTCAAGTTTTTTCGCAATTCTGGGTCCTACAGTCATTTATTCTCATTTTCCACCTTTTTCAGGTTTTCTCGCCATATTCGGGGTCTTTCAGTGTGAATTTTTAGTTTTTTACTTTTTTCAGGTTTTCTTGCCATATTCTGGGTCATTCAGTGTGAGTTTTTAATTTTACACGTTTTTCAGGTTTTTTTCGTCATATTCTGGGTACTACAGTGTGATTTTTCTCATTTTCTCGTTTTTCAGGTTTTCTTGCCATATTCCAGGTCCTTCAGGGTGAATTTTTAATTTTCCATGTTTTTCAGTATTTCTCGCCATATTCTGGGTAATACAGTGTGAATTTTTAATTTTCCACTTTTTTCATGGTTTCTCGCCATATTCTGTGTCCGACAGTGTGAATTTTTAATTTTCATGTTTTTCAGGGTTACTCAGCATATTCTAGGTCCTGCAGTATGATTTTCTCATTTTCCACGTTTTATAAATTTTTTCGTAATTCTGGGTCCTACAGTGTGATTTTCTCATTTTCTACGTTTTTCATGTTTTTTCGCAATTCTGTGTCCTACAGTGTGATTATTCTCTATTTCCACCTTTTTCAGGTATTCTTGCCATATTCAGGGTCCTTCCGTGTAAGTTTTTAATTTTCTACTTTTTTCAGGGTTTCCTGTCATAATCTGGCTCCTTCAAAGCATATTTTTATTTTTCCTCGTTTTTCTGGGTTTCTCAGCATATTCTGGGTCCTACAGTGTATTTTTCTCATTTTTAAACATTTTCAGATTTTCTCACCATATTCGGGGTCCTACAGTGTGAATTTTTAATTTTAATCGTTTTTAAGTTTTTTTCATCATATTCTGGGTCCTACAGTTGATTTTGTCATTAACCACCTTTTTCATGTTTTCTCACCATATTCGTGGTCCTTCAGTGTGAGTTTTTAGTTTTTTAGTTTTTTCATGGTTTGTTGCCATATTCAGGGTCCTACAGCGTGTATGTTTAATTTTGCACATTTTTCAGGGTTTCTCGGCATATTCTGGGTCCTACAGTGTGATTTTCTCATTTTCGACGTTTTTCAATTTTTTTTCGCAATTCTGGGTCCTATAGTGTGATTTTCTCATTTTCCACCTTTTTCAGGTTTTCTCGACATATTCAGGGTCCTTCAGTGTGAGATTTAAATTTTTTACTTTTTTCAGTGTTTCTCGCCATATTCTGCATCCTACAGTGTGAATTTTAAATTTTTCACGTTTTTCAGGTTTTCTTGCCATGTTCTGTGTCCTACAGTATGAATTTTTAATTTTAAACCTTTTTAAGTTTTTTTCGTCATATTCTGGGTCCTTCAGTGTGATTTTCTCATTTTCCAACTTTTTCAGGTCTTCTCGGCATATTCTGAGTCCTACAGTGTGAATTTTCGATTTTCCACGTTTTTCAAGTTTTCTTGCCATATTCTGTTCCTAGAGTGTGAATTTTTAATTTTCCACTTTTTTCAGTGTTTCTCTCCCTATCCTGGGTTCTACTTTGTGAATATTTAATTTTCCATGTTTTTCAGGTTTTCTCGCCATATTCTGGGTCCTTCAGTGTGAGTTTTTAATTTTCCCTCGTTTTTCAGGTTTTCTCGCCATATTCAAGGTCATACAGTGTGATTTTCTCATTTCCACGTTTTTCTTATTTTCTTGCCATATTCCAGGTTCTTCAGTGTGAATTTTTAATTTTCCACGTTTTTCAAGGTTTCTTGCCATATTCTGGTCCTTTAGAGTGAATTTTTAATTTTCAAGATTTTACAGTTTCTCAAAATATTCTGTGTCCTCCAGTGTGAATATTTAATTTTCTAGGTTTTTACAGGTTTTCTTGCCATATTCTGGGTCCTTCAGTGTGAGATTTTAATTTTCCTCATTTTTCAGTTTTGCTCGCTATATCCGGGTCCTTGAGTGTGAATTTTTATTTTTCCACATTTTTCAGGTTTCTTCGTCATAATCTGGTTCTACAGTGTGATTTTTTCATTTCCATGTTTTTCAGGTTTTCTCGCCATATTTGGGGTCCTTCAGTGTGAGTTTTTTAATTTCTAGTTTTTAAGGTTTTCTTGCCATATTCTGGGTACTACAGTGTGAATTTTAAATTTTCCACGTTTTTAAGTTATTTCGTCATATTCTGATTATTACAGTGTGATTTTCTCGTTTTTTTCCTTTTTCAGTGTTTCTCGCCATATTCAGGGTCCTATAGTGTGAATATTTAATTTTCAATGTTTTTCAGGTTTTCTCAGCATATTCTGGCTCCTGCAGTGTTATTTTCTCGTTTTCAACCTTTTTCAGGTTTTCTCACAATTCTGGGTCCTACATGTGATTTTCTCATTTTCCACCTTTTTCAGGTTATCTCGCCATAATCTAGGTCCTACAGTGTGAGTTTTTAATTTTCCTCGTTTTTTCAGGTTTTTCTCGCCATATTCTGATTCCTTCAGTGTGAATTTTTAATTTTCCACGTTTTCCAGGTTTTTTCATCATATTCTGGGTCCTACAGTGTGATATTCTCGTTTCCAAGTTTTTCAGGATTTCTTGCCATATTCCAGGTCCTGCAGTGTGAATTTTTAATTTTCCACGTTTTTCAGTATTTCTCCCCATATTTTGGGTAATACAGTGTGAATTTTTAATTTTCCTCGTTTTTCAGGTTTTCTCGCCAAATTCCGGGTCCTTCAGTGTGAATTTTTAATTTTCCACGATTTTCAGGGATTCTCAGCATATTCTGGGTCCTGCAGTGTGATTTTCTCATTTTCCACCTTTTTCCATGTTTTCTAGCCATATCCTCGTCCATCAGTGTGAGTTTATAGTTATCTACTTTTTTCAGGGTTGCTGGCCATATTCTGGGTAATACAGTGTGAATTTTTATTGTCCAATTTTTTTTCAAGGTTTCTCGCCATAATGTGGGTCTGACAGTGTGAATTTTTAATTTTCACGTTTTTCCACGGTTTCTTGGCATATTTTGGGTCCTGAAGAGTGATTTTCTCATTTTCCACGTTTTTAAAGTTTTTTCGTAATTCTGGGTCCTACAGTGTGATTTTCTCATTTTCCACCTTTTTTCAGGTTTTCTCGCCATATTCCGGGTCCTTCAGTGTGAGTTTTTAATTTTCTAATTCTTTCAGGGTTTCTTGCCATATTCTGGGTCCTACAGCGTGTATTTTTAATTTTCCACGTTTTTCCAGGGTTACTCGGCCTATTCTGGGTCCTACAGTGTGATTTTCTCATTTTTGATATTTTTCAAGTTTTTTGTTTTGCAATTCTGGTCCTACAGTGTGATTTTCTCATTTTCCACCTTTTTCAGGTTTCTCTCGCCATATTCCGGTTCCATCAGTGTGAGTTTATAGTTATCTACTTTTTTCAGGGTTGATTGCCATATTCTGGGTAATACAGTGAGAATTTTCATTGTCCAATTTTTTTCATGGTTTCTCGCCATAATCTGGTTCCCTCAGCGTATATTTTTAATTTTCCACGTTTTCAGGGTTTCTCGGCCTATTCTGGGTCCTACAGTGTGATTTTCTCATTTTTGATATTTTTCAAGTTTTTTGTTTTGCAATTCTGGTCCTACAGTGTGATTTTCTCATTTTCCACCTTTTTCAGGTTTTCTCGCCATATTCCGGGTCCTTCAGTGTGAGTTTTTAATTTTCTAATTCTTTCAGGGTTTCTTGCCATATTCTGGGTCCTACAGCGTGTATTTTTAATTTTCCACGTTTTTCAGGGTTACTTCGGCCTATTCTGGGTCCTACAGTGTGATTTTTCTCATTTTTGACATTTTTCAAGTTTTTTGTTTCGCAATTCTGGATCCTACAGTGTGATTTTCTCATTTTCCACCTTTTTCAGGTTTTCTTGCCATTTTCGGGGTACTTCAGTGTGAGTTTTTAATATTCTACTTTTTACAGGGTTAATCGCCATATTCTGTGTCCTACAGTGTGATTTTTAAATTTTCCACGTTTCTCAGGGTTTCTCGCCATATTCTGGTCCTACAGTGTGAATTTTTAATTTTAAACGTTTTTAAGTTTTTTTTCGTCATGTTCTGTGTCCTACACTGTGAAATGCTCATTATCCAACTTTTTCAGGTTTTCTCAGCATATTCTGGGTCCTTCAGTGTGAATATTTAATTTTCCATGTTTTTCATGTTTTCTCGCCATATTCCGGGTCCTTCAGTTTGTGTTTTTAATTTTCCTCGTTTTTCAGGTTTTCTTGCCATATTCCCGGTCCTTCAGTGTGAATTTTTTTAATTTTCCTGGTTTTTCAGATTTTTTCTTCATATTCTTGGTCCTAGAGTGTGATTTTCTCATTTCCACATTTTTCAGGATTTCTCCCCGTATTTGGGGTCCTTCAGTGTGAGTTTTTGATTTTCTACTTTTTCAGGGTTTCTCAATATATTCTGGGTTCCTACAGCGTGTATTTTATTTTTCCACGTTTTTCAAGGGTTTCTCCGCATATTTTGGGTCCTACAGTGTGATTTTTTTTTATTTTCGACGGTTTTCAAGTTTTTCGCAATTCTGGGTCCTACAGTGTGATTTTCTCATTTTCCACCTTTTTTCAGGTTTTCTCGCCATATTTGGGGGTCCTTCAGTGTGAGTTTCTAATTTCCTAGTTTTTCAAGTTTTTTCGTAATTTCTAGGACCTACAGTGTGGTTTTCTCATTTTCCACCTTTTTCAGGTTTTTTTTCGCCATATTTGGGGGTCCTTCAGTGTGAGCTTTTAATTTTCTACATTTTTTCAGGGTTTTTCGCCATATTCTGGGTCCTTCAGTGTGAATTTTTTAATGTTCCTTGTTTTTCTGGTTTTCTTGCCATATTCCAGGTCCTTCAGTGTGAATTTTCACTTTTCCACGTTTTTTAGTATTTCTTGCCATATTCTGGGAAATACAGTGTGAATTTTTAATTTTCATGTATTCAGTGTTTCTAGGCATATTCTGGGTCCTCCACTGTGATTTTCTCATTTTCGAGGTTTTTCAAGTTTTTTCGTTAATCACTGTGATTTCTCATTTTCCACCTTTCAGGGTTCCTCGCCATATTTTTGGGTCCTTCAGTGTGAGTTTTTAATTTTCTAATTTTTTCAGGTTTTCTTGCCATATTCTGGGTCCTATTGTGTATATTTTTAATTTTCCACGTTTTTCAGGGTTTCGTGGCATATTCTTGGTTCTACACTGTGATTATCTCATTTTCCACCTTTTTCAGGTTTTCTCTCCATATTCGGCGTCCTTCAGTGGGAGTTTTTAATTTTCTACTTTTTTCAGGGTTTCTCGCCATATTCTGGGTCCTACAGTGTGATTTTCTCATTTAGGACTTTTTACAAATTTTTTCGCAATTCTGGGTCCTACAGTGTGATTATTATCATTTTTAAACTTTTTCAGGTTTTCTCGCCATATTCGGGATCCTTCAGTGTGAGGTTTTAATTTTCCTCGTTTTTCAGGTTTTCTCGACATATTCTGGGTCCTTCAGTGTGAATTTTTAATTTTCACGTTTTTCAGGGTTTTCTCGACATATTCCGGGTCCTTCAGTGTGAATTTTTTATTTTCCACGTTTTTTCAGGTTTTTTTCGTTATATTCTGGTTCTTACAGTGTGATTTTCTCATTTCCATGTTTTTCAGGTTTTCTAGCCATATTCCACGTCCTTCAGTGTGAATTTTTAATTTTCCAGGGTTTTTCAGTATTTCTTGCCATATTCTGGGTAATACAGTGTGATTTTCTCATTTTCCACTTTTTTCAGGTTTAATCGCAATATTTGGGGTCCTTCAGTGTGAGTTTTTAATTTTGTACTTTTTCAGGGTTTCTGGCCATATTCTGGGTCCTAATAGTGTGTGTTTTTAATTTTCCACGTTTTTCATGGTTTCTCGGCATATTCTGGGTCCTACAGTGTGATTTTCTCATTTTCGATATTTTTCATGTTTTTTCCCAATTCTGGGTCCTACAGTGTGATTATTCTCATTTTCCACCTTTCAGGTTTTCTCGCCATATTCGGGGTCTTTCAGTGTGAATTTTTAATTTTCTACTTTTTTCAGGTTATCTCGCCATATTCTGGGTCCTTCAGTGTGAGTTTTTATTTTTTCTGGTTTTGTAGCCATATTCCGGGTCCTTCAGTGTGAATTTTTAATTTTCCATGTTTTTCAGGTGTTTTCATCATATTCTGGGTCCTACAGTGTGATTTTTCTCATTTCCAAGTTTTTCAGGTTTTTGTGCCATATTCCAGGTCCTTCAGTGTAAATTTTTATTTTCCACATTTTTCAGTGTTTCTCCCCATATTCTGGGTAACACAGTGTGAATTTTTAATTTTCCACTTTTTTCATGGTTTCTCTTCATGTTCTAGGTCTGACCTTGTGAATTTTTACTTTTCACGTTTTTCAGGGTTTTCTCGCATATTCTGGGTCTTACAGTATGTTTTTTCTCATTTTCCCCCATTTTCAAGTTATTTTCGCAATTTTGGGTCCTACAGTGGGAATTTCTGTTTTTCCACTTTTTCAGGGTTTCTTGCCATATTCTATGTCCTTAAGTGGGAATTTTTAATTTTCCACTTTTTTCAGGGTTTTTCATCATATTCCAAGTCCTTCAGTGTGAGTTTTTAATTTTCCACGTTTTTCAGGGTTTCTGAACATATTTTTGGGTCCTACAGTGTGAATTTTTAATTTTCTACCTTTTTCAAGATTTCTCGCCATATTCTATGTCCTTCCACGTTTTTCAGGTTTTCTGGCCATATTCCAGGTCTTTCTGAGTGAGTTGATAATTTTCCACATTTTTAAGGTTTTCTCCCTATATTCCAAATCCTTGAGTGTGAGTTATTAATTTTCCATGTTTTTTCTGGTTTTGTCGCCATATTCCAGGTCTTTCAGTGTGAGTTTTTAATTATCTACTTTTTACAGGGTTTCTTGCCTTATTCTGGGGTCCTACAGCGTTTATATTTAATTTTGCATGTTTTTCGGGGTTTCTCGCCATATTCTGGGACCTACAGTGTGATTTTCTCATTTTACAAGTTTTTCAAGTTTTTTTCCAATTCTGGGTCCTACAGTGTGATTTTCTCATTTCCACGTTTTTCAGGGTTTCTCAGCATTATCTGTGTTCTGCAGTGTGATTTTCTCATTTTCCACGTTTTTCACGTTTTTTTTTTTTTTTTAATTCTGGGGTGCTACAGTGTGATTTTCTCATTTTCCACCTTTATCAGGTTTTCTACCAAATTTGGAGTCCTTCAGTGTGAGTATGTAATTTTCTACTTTTCTCAGGTTTTCTCGCCATATTCTGGGTTCTACAGCGTGTATTTTTAATTTTCCACGTTTTCAGGGGTTTCTCCGCATATTCTCTGTCCTACAGTGTGATTTTCACATTTTCCACGTTTTTCAAGTTTTTTCATAATTCTGGGTCCTACAGTGTGATTTTCTCATTTTCCACCTTTTTCAGGTTTAATCGCCATTTTTGGGGTCCTTCAGTGTGAGGTTTTAATTTTCTTCTTTTTTCAGGGTTTCTCACCATATTCTGTGTCCTACAGCGTGTATTTTTAATTTTCCACGTTTTCAGGTTTTCTCGACATATTCTGGGTCCCTACAGTGTGATTTTCTCATTTCCACGTTTTCAGGTTTTGTTGACATATTCCAGGTCCTTCGGTGTGAATTTTTAATTTTCCATGTTTTTCAGTATTTCTCGCCATATTCTGTGCCCGAGAGTGTGAATTTTTAATTTTCACGTTTTTCAGGGTTTCTCGACATATTCTGGGTCCTACAGAGTTATTTTCTCATTTTCGACGTTTTTCAATTTTTTTTTTTCCAAATCTGGGTCCTACAGTGTGATTATTCTCATTTTCCACCATTTTCAGGTTTTTCCGTCATATTCTGGGTCCTACAGTGTGATTTTCTCATTTCCACGATTTTCAGTATTTCTCGCCATATTCTGTGTCCAAGAGTGTGAATTTTTAATTTTTACGTTTTTCAGAGTTTCCTCGGCATATTCCTGGGTCCTGCAGTGTGATTTTCTCATTTTTCCAACTTTTTCAGGTTTTCTAGCCATATTTGGGGTCCTTCAGTGTGAATTTGTAATTTTCTACTTTTTTCAGGGTTTCTCGCCATATTCTGTGTCCTACAGCGTGTATTTTTAATTTTCCACGTTTTCAGGGTTTCTCGGCATATTCTTGGTCCTACAGTGTGATTTTCTCATTTTCCACGTTTTTCAAGTTTTTTCGCAATTCTGGGTCCTTCAGTGTGAATTTTTAATTTTCTACTTTTTTCAGGTTCTCTCGCCATATTTGGGGTCCCTAAGTGTGAGGATTTAATTTTCAAATTTTTCAGGGTTTCTCGACATATTCTGTGTCCTACATCGTGTATTTTCAATTTTCCACGTTTTTCAAGTTTTTTCTTCATATTCTGCGTCCTACAGTGTGATTTTTTCATTTCCATGTTTTTCAGGTTTTCTCGCCATATTTGGGGTCCTTCTGTGTGAGATTTTAATTTTTTGCTTTTTTCAGTGTTTCTCAACATATTCTGCATCCTACAGTATGAAATTTAAATTTTTCACGTTTTTCTGGTTTTCCCGCCATATTCTGGGTCCTACAGTGTGATTTTCTCATTTCCACGTTTCTCAGGTTTTCTTGCCATATTCTGGGTCCTTCAGTGTGAGTTTTTTAATTTTCCTCGTTTTTCAGGTTTTCTCTCCATATTCAAGGTCCTTCAGTGTGAATTTTTAATTTTCCACGTTTTCCAGGGTTTCTTGGCATATTCTGGGTCCTACAGTGTGATTATTCTCATTTCCACCTTTTTCAGGTTTTCTTGCCATATTCCAGGTCCTTCTATGTGAATTTTAATTTTCCACGTTTTTCAGTATTTCTCGGCATATTCTGGGTAATACAGTGTGAAATTTTAATTTTCCACTTGTTTTTTTTGGTTTCTCGCCATAATCTGGGTCCGACAGTTAGAATTTTTAATTTTCATGTTTTTCAGGGTTTCTCCGCATATTCTGTGTCCTGCAGTGTGATTTTCTCTTTTTCCACGTTTTTCAAGTTTTTTCATAATTCTGAGTCCTACAGTGTGATTTTCTCATTTTCCACCTTTTTCAGGTTTTCTCGCCATATTTGGGGTCCTTCACTGTGACTTTTTTAATTTTCTACTTTTTTCAGGGTTTCTTGCCATATTCTGGGTCTGACAGTGTAAGTTTTTAATTTTCTACTTTTTTCAGGTTTTCTCGCCATATTCGGGGTTCTTCAGTGTGAATTTTTAATTTTCTACTCTTTTCAGTTTTTCTTACCATATTTGGGATCCTCCAGTGTGAGTTTTTAATTTTCTACTTTTTTCAGGGGTTTCTCGCCATATTCTGGGTCCTACAGCGTGTATTAATAATTTTCCAAGTTTTTCAGTGTTTCTCGGCATATTCTTGATCCTACAGTGTGATTTTCTCATTTTTGACTTTTTCATGTATTTTCTCAATTCTTGATCCTACCGTGTGATTATTCTCATTTTCTTGATCCTACAGTGTGATTTTCTCATTTTTGACTTTTTTCATGTATTTTCTCAATTCTTGATCCTACCGTGTGATTATTCTCATTTTCCACCTTTTTCAGGTTTTCTCCCCATATTCGGGGTCCTTCAGTGTGAATTTTTAATTTTCTACTTTTTTCAGGTTTTCTCGCCATAATACGGGTCCTTCAGTGTGAATTTTTAATTTTCCACGTTTTTCAAGTTTTTTCGTCATATTCTCGGTCCTACAGTGTGATTTTCTCATTTCCACGTTTTTCAGGTTTTTTTTCATCATATTCGGGATCCTTCAGTGTGGGTTTTTAATTTTCTAATTTTCAGGGTTTCTCAACATATTCTGGGTCCTAATGCGTGTATTTTTAATTTTTCATGTTTTTCAGTGTTTCTAGGCACATTCTGGGTCCTACAGTGTGATTTTCACATTTTCCACTTTTTCCGAGTTTTTTCACATTTCTGGGTCTTACCATGTAATTTTCTCATTTTCCACCTTTTTCAGGGTTTCTCGACATATTCCAGGTCCCTTCAGTGAGAGTTTTTATTTTTCTACTTATTTCAGGGTTTCTCGCCATATTCTGGGTCCTACAGTGTGAATTTTTCATTTTCTCTATTTTTCAGTGTTTCTTGCCATATTTCCTGGTCTACAGTTTGAGTTTTAAATTTTCCTCGATTTTAGGTTTCATCACCATATTCCGGGTTCTTCAGTGTTAATTTTTACTTTTCCAGGTTTTCAAGTTTTTTCATAATTCTGGGTCCTACAGTGTGATTTTCTCATTTTCCTTCTTTTTCAGGTTTTCTCGCCATATTTGGGGTTATTCAGTTTGAGTTTGTAATTTTCTACTTTTTTCAGGGTTTCTCGGCATATTCTGGGTCCTAGAGTGTGATTTTCTCATTTACGAAGATTTTAAAGAGTTTTTTTTTAGCATTTGGGTCCTAAAGTGTGATTATTCTCATTTTCAACCTTTTTCAGGTTTTCTTGCCATAGTCGGAGTCCTTCATTGTGAATTTTTAATTTTCCACGTTTTTCAGGTTTTTTTTTTTTTTTGTCATATCCTTGGTCCTACAGTGTGATTTTCTCATTTCCACGTTTTTCAGATTTTTCTACCATATTCCAGGTCCTTCAGTGTGAATTTTTAATTTTCCACGTTTTTCAGTATTTCTAGACATATTCTGGGTAATACAGTGTGAATTTTTAATTTTCCACGTTTTTCAAGGTTTCTTGCCATATTCTGGTCCTATAGTGTGAATTTTTAATTTTCAATATTTTTCAGTGTTTCTCGCCATATTCTGGGTCCTACAGTGTGAATATTTAATTTTCCAGGTTTTTCAGGTTTTCTCGTCATATTCTGGGTCCTTCAGTGTGCGATTTTATTTTTCCTCGTTTTTCAGTTTTGCTCTCTATATCCGGGTCATTCAGTGTGAATTTTTAATTTTCCACGTTTTTCAGGTTTCTTCGTCATATTCTGGTTCTACAGTGTAATTTTCTCACTTCCAGGTTTTTCAGGTTTTCTTGCCATATTCCAGGACCTTCATTGTGAATTTATAATTTTTCAGGTTTTTCAGTATTTCATACCATATTCTGGGTAATACAGTCTGAATTTTTAATTTTCACGTTTTTCAGGGTTTGTCAGCATACAGTGCGATTTTCTCATTTTCCACATTTCAGGTTTTCTCACCATATTCGGGGTCCTTCAGTGTGAATTTTTAATTTTCTACTTTTTTTTATGTTTTCTCACCATATTCTGGGTCCTTCAGTGTGAGTTTTTAATTTTCCTCGTTTTTTCAGGTTTTATTGCCATATTCTGGGTCCTTCAGTGTGAATTTTTAATTTTCTACTTTTTTCATGTTTTCTCTCCATATTTGGGGTCCTTCAGTGTGAGTTTTTTATTTTCTAATTTTTCAGTTTTTCTCACCATATTCCAGGTCCTTCACTGTGAATTTTTAATTTTCCACGTTTTTCAGGTTTTCTGGAATACTCTGGGTCCTTAATTGTGAATTTTTAATATTGCATGTTTTTCAGGTTTTTGGGTCATATTCTGTGTCCTACAGAGTAATTTTCTCATTTACACGTTTTCCATGTTTTTTTTTTGCCATATTGCAGTTTCTTCAGTGTGAATTTTTAATTTTCCACGTTTTTCAGTATTTCTCGCCATATTCTGTGTTTGACAGTGTGAATTTTTAATTTTCACGTTTTTCAGGGTATCTCTGCATATTCTGGGTCCTGCCGTGTGATTTTCTCATTTTCCACGTTTTTCAAGTTTTTGTGTAATTCTGGGGTCCGACAGTGTGATTTTCTCATTTTCCACCTATTTCAGGTTTTCTCGCCATGTTTGGGGTCCTTCAGTATGATTTTTTACTTTTCTAATTTTTCAGGGTTTCTCCCCATATTCTGGGTCCTACAGCGTGTATTTTTAATTTTCCACGTTTTTCAGGGTTTCTCAGCATATTCTTGGTCCTACAGTGTGATTTTCTCATTTTCAACGTTTGTCAATTTTTTTTTTTTCCAAATCTCGGTCCTAGAGTGTGATTATTCTCATTTTCCACCTTTTTCAGGTTTTCTCGCCATATTCTGGGTTCTATAGTGTGAGTTTTGAGTTTTCCTCCTTTTTCAGGTTTTCTTTCCATATTCTGGGTCCTACATAGTGAGTTTTGATTTTTCCTCGTTTTTCAGGTTTATTGCCATGTTCTGGGTCCTTTAGTGTGAATTTTTAATTTTCTACATTTTTCATGTTCTCTCGCCATATTTGGGTTTCTTCAGTGTGAGTTTTTAATTTTCTAATTTTTCAGGGTTTCTCGACATATTCTGTGTCCTACAGCGTGAGTTTTGAGTTTTCCTCATTTTTTAGGTTTTCTCGCCATATGCCAGGCACTTTAGTGTTAATTTTTAATTTTCCTCGTTTTTCATGTTTTTCCGTCATATTATGGGTCCTACAGTGTGATTTTTCTCATTTCCACCCCTTTTTCAGCTTTTCTTGACATATTCCAGGACCTTCGGTGTGAATTTTAAATTTTCCACGTTTTTCAGTATTTCTCGCCATATTCTGTGTCCAACAGTGTGAATTTTTAATTTTCACGTTTTTCAGGGTTTCTTGGCATTTTCTGGGTCCTGCAGTGTGATTTTCTCATTTTCCACATTTTTCAGATTTTCTAGCCATATTTGGGGTCCTTCATTGTGAGTTTGTAATTTTCTACTTTTTTCAGTGTTTCTCGCCATATTCTGGGTCCTACAGCGTGTATTTTTAATTTTCCATGTTTTCAGGGTTTCTCGGCATATTCTGGGTCCTACAGTGTGATTTTCTCATTTTCGACGTTTTTTCAATATTTTTTTTTCCAAATCTGGATTCTATAGTGTGATTATTCTCATTTTCCATCTTTTTTTTTTAGTATTTCTCGCCATATTCTGGGTCCTTTAGTGTGAGTTTTGAATTTTCCTTTGATTTTCAGGTTTTCTTGCCATATAAGGGGTACTTCAGTGTGATTTTTTAATTTTCCACGTTTTCAATATTTCTCGCCATATACTGGGTAATACAGTGTGAATTTTTAATTTTCCACTTTTTTCATGATTCTTGCCATATTCTGTGTCCGACAATGTGAATTTTTAATTTTCACGTTTTTCAGGGTTTCTCGCACATTATGGGTCCTACAATGTGATTTACTCATTTCGACGCTTTTCAAGTTTTTTCGCAATTCTTGGTCCTATAGTGTGATTATTCTCATTTTCCACGTTTTTCAGTTTTTCTGGCCATATTCGGTGTCCCTTCAGTGTGAATTTTTAATTTTCTACTTTTTTCAGGTTCTCTCTCCATATTTAGGATCCTTCAGTGTAAGTTTATGATTTTCTAATTTTTCAGGATTTCTCAACATATTCTGTGTCCTAGAGCGTGTATTTTCAATTTTCCACGTTCTTCAAGTTTTTTTTTCGTCATATTCTGGGTCCTGCAGTGAATTTTTCTCATTTTCCACGTTTTTCAAGTTTTTTCATAATTCTGGGTCCTACAGTGTGATTTTCTCATTTTTCAACTTTTTCAGGTTTTCTCGCCATATTTGGGGTCCTTCCCTGTGATTTGTTACTTTTCTAATTTTTCAGTGTTTCTCGACATATTCTGGGTTCTACAGCGTATATTTTTAATTTACCATGTTTTCAGGGTTTCTAGGCATATTCTGGGTCCTACAGTGTGATTTTCTCATTTTCGACGTTTTTCATTTTTTTCCAAATCTGGTTTATATAGTGTGATTATTCTCATTTTCCATCTTTTTCAGGATTTCTCGCCATATTCTCGGTCCTATAGTGTGAGTTTTGAATTTTCCTTGTGTTTCAGGTTTTCTTGCCATATGAGGGGTCCTTCAGTGTGAATTTTTAATTTTCCACTTTTTTCATGATTCTTGCCATATTCTGTGTCTGACAGTGTGGATTTTTAATTTTCACGTTTTTCAGGGTTTATCGGAATATTCTGGGTCCAGCAGTGTGATTTTCTCATTTTCCACGATTTTCAAGTTTTTTAGCAATTCTTGGGGTACTTCACTGTGAGTTTTTAATTTTCTACTTTTTCAGGGTTTCTCGCCATATTCTGGGTCCTACACCGTGTATTTTTAATTTACCACGTTTTCAGGGTTTCTCGGCACATTATGGGTCCTACAGTGTGATTTTCTCATTTTCGACGCTTTTCAAGTTTTTTCGCAATTCTGGGTCCTACAGTGTGATTATTGTCATTTTCCACCTTTTTCAGTTTTTCTGGCCATATTCGGGGTCCTTCAGTGTGAATTTTTAATTTTCTACTTTTTTCAGGTTTTCTCGCCATATTCTGGGTCCCTCAGTGTGAGTTTTTAATTTTCCTTGTTTTTCAGGTTATCTCTACATATTCTGGGTCCTTCAGTGTGAATTTTTAGTTTTCTACGTTTTTCAGGTTTTTTCGTCATATTCTGGGACCTACAGTGTGATTTTCTCATTGCCACGTTTTTCAGGTTTTCTTGCCATATTCAAGGTCCTTCAGTGTGAATTTTTAATTTTCACGTTTTTCAGTATTTCTTTCCATATTTTGCGTAATACAGTGTGAATTTTTAATTTTCCACTTTTTTCATGGTTTCTCGCCATATTCTTTGTCCAACAGTGTGAATCGTTAATTTTCACCTTATTCAGAATATGCTGAGAAATCAGCATATTCTCTGTCCTACAGCGTGTATTTTTAATTTTCCACGTTTTTCAGGTTTTTTTTTTTTGTCATATTCTGTGTCCTACAGTGTGATTTTTCTCATTTACGACATTTTTCAGGTTTTTTCCCAATTCTGGGTCCTACAGAGTGATTTTCTCATTTTCCACCTTTTACAGGATTTCTCAACATATTAGGGGTCTTCAGTGTTAGTTTGTAATTTTCTACTTTTTTCAGGGTTTCTAGCCATATTCTGGGTCCTACAGCATGTATTTTTAATATTCCACGTTTTTCAGGGTTTCTCAGCATACTCTGGGTCCTACAGTGTGATTTTCTCATTTTCGACGTTTTTCAATTTTTTTTTCCAAATCTCGGTCCTACAGTGTGATTATTCTCATTTTCCACCTTTTTCAGGTTTTCTCGCCATATTCTGGGTTCTACAGTGTGAGTTTTGAGTTTTCCTCCTTTTTCAGCTTTTCTTGCCATATTCTGGGTCCTACATAGTGAGTTTTGAATTTTCCTCGTTTTTCAGGTTTTTTTGCCATGTTCTGGGTCCTTCAGTGTGAATTTTTAATTTTCTACATTTTTCAGGTTCTCTCGCCATATTTGGGGATCTTCAGTGTGAGTTTTTAATTTTCTAATTTTTCAGGGTTTCTCGACATATTCTGTGTCCTACAGCATGAGTTTTGAGTTTTCCTCGTTTTTCAGGTTTTCTCGCCATATGCCAGGCACTTTAGAGTTAATTTTTAATTTTCCACGTTTTTCAGGTTTTTCTGTCATATTCTGGGTCCTAAAGTGTGATTTTTCTCTTATCAAAGTTTTTTAGCTTTTCTTGACATATTACAGGACCTTCAGTGTGAATTTTAAATTTTCCACCTTTTTCAGTATTTCTCGCCATATTCTGTGTCCAACAGTGTGAATTTTTAATTTTCACGTTTTTCAGGGTTTATCCGCATATTCTGGGTCCTGCCGTGTGATTTTCTCATTTTTCACATTTTTAAGGTTCTCTTGCGATATTTGGGTTCTTTCAGTGTGAGTTTGTAATTTTCTACTTTTTTCAGGGTTTCTAGCCATATTCTGGGTCCTACAGCATGTATTTTTAATTTTCCACGTTTTTCAGTATTTCTCGCCATATTCTGTGTCTGACAGTGTGAATTTTTAATTTTCACGTTTTTTAGGATTTCTCTGCATATTCTGGGTCCCGCCGTGTGATTTTCTCATTTTCTACGTTTTTCAAGTTTTTGCATAATTCTGGGTCCTACAGAGTGTATTTTTAATTTTCCACGTTTTTCAGGGTTTCTCAGCATATTCTGGGTCCTACAGTGTGAGTTTTGAGTTTTCCTCCTTTTTCAGGTTTTCTTGCCATATTCTGGGTCCTACATAGTGACTTTTGAATTTTCCTCGTTTTTCAGGTTTTATTGCCATGTTCTGGGTCTTTCACTGTGAATTTTTAATTTTCTACATTTTTCAGGTTCTCTCGCCATATTTGGGTTTCTTCAGTGTGAGTTTTTAATTTTCTAATTTTTCAGGGTTTCTCAACATATTCTGTGTCCTACAGCGTGAGTTTTGAGTTTTCCTCTTTTTTCATGTTTTCTCGCCATATGCCTGGCTCTTTAGTGTTAATTTTTAATTTTCCATGATTTTCAGGTTTTTCCGTCATATTCTGGGTCCTACAGCGTGTATTTTTAATTTTCCATGTTTTCAGGGTTTCTCGGCATATCCTGGGTCCTACAGTGTGATTTTCTCATTTTCGATGTTTTTCAAGTTCTTTCGCAATTCTGGGTCCTTCAGTGTGAATTTTTAATTTTCTACTTTTTTCAGGTTCTCTCTCCATATTTGGGATCCTTCAGTGTTAGTTTATGATTTTCTATTTTTTCAGGATTTTTCAACATATTCTGTGTCCTAGAGCATGTATTTTTAATTTTCCACGTTCTTCAAGTTTTTTTTCGTCATATTCTGGGTCCTGCAGTGTATTTTTCTCATTTTCCACGTTTTTCAAGTTTTTTCATAATTCTGGGTCCTACAGTGTGATTTTCTCATTTTTCAACTTTTTCAGGTTTTCTCGCCATATTTGGTGTCCTTCCGTGTGATTTCTTACTTTTCTAATTTTTCAGTGTTTCTCGACATATTCTGGGTTCTAAAGCATATATTTTTAATTTTCCATGTTTTCAGAGTTTCTAGGCATATTCTGGGTCCTACAGTGTGATTTTCTCATTTTCGACGTTTTTCAATTTTTTTTCCAAATCTGGTTTATATAGTGTGATTATTCTCATTTTCCATCTTTTTCAGGATTTCTCGCCATATTCTCGGTCCTATAGTGTGAGTTTTGAATTTTCCTTGTTTTTCAGGTTTTCTTGCCATATGAGGGGTCCTTCAGTGTGAATTTTTAATTTTCCACTTTTTTCATGATTCTTGCCATATTCTGTGTCCGACAGTGTGGATTTTTAATTTTCACGTTTTTCAGGGTTTATTGGCATATTCTGGGTCCAGCAGTGTGATTTTCTCATTTTCCACGATTTTCAAGTTTTTTCGCAATTCTTGGGGTATTTCACTGTGAGTTTTTAATTTTCTACTTTTTCAGGGTTTCTCGCCATATTCTGGGTCCTACACCGTATATTTTTAATTTACCACGTTTTCAGGGTTTCTCGGCACATTATGGGTCCTACAGTGTGATTTTCTCATTTTCGACGCTTTTCAAGTTTTTTCGCAATTCTGGGTCCTACAGTGTGATTATTGTCATTTTCCACCTTTTTCAGTTTTTCTGGCCATATTCGGGGTCCTTCAGTGTGAATTTTTAATTTTCTACTTTTTTCAGGTTTTCTCGCCATACTCTGGGTCCCTCAGTGTGAGTTTTTAATTTTCCTTGTTTTTCAGGTTATCTCTACATATTCTGGGTCCTTCAGTGTGAATTTTTAGTTTTCTACTTTTTTCAGGTTTTTTCGTCATATTCTGGGACCTACAGTGTGATTTTCTCATTGCCACGTTTTTCAGGTTTTCTTGCCATATTCCAGGTCCTTCAGTGTGAATTTTTAATTTTCACGTTTTTCAGTATTTCTTTCCATATTTTGCGTAATACAGTGCGAATTTTTAATTTTCCACTTTTTTCATGGTTTCTCGCCATATTCTTTGTCCAACAGTGTGAATCGTTAATTTTTATGTTATTCAGGGTTTCTCCGCATATTCTCTGTCCTACAGCGTGTATTTTTAATTTTCCACGTTTTTCAGGGTTTTTTTTGTCATATTCTGGGTCCTACAGTGTGATTTTTCTCATTTACGACATTTTTCAGGTTTTTTCCCAATTCTGGGTCCTACAGAGTGATTTTCTCATTTTCCACCTTTTTCAGGATTTCTCGACATATTAGGGGTCTTCAGTGTGAGTTTGTAATTTTCTACTTTTTTCAGGGTTTCTAGCCATATTCTGGGTCCTACAGCGTGTATTTTTAATTTTCCACGTTTTTCAGGGTTTCTCAGCATATTCTGGGTCCTACAGTGTGATTTTCTCATTTTCGACGTTTTTCAATTTTTTTTCCAAATCTCGGTCCTACAGTGTGATTATTCTCGTTTTCCACCTTTTTCAGCTTTTCTCACCATATTCTGGGTTCTACAGTGTGAGTTTTGAGTTTTCCTCCTTTTTCAGGTTTTCTTGCCATATTCTGGGTCCTACATAGTGAGTTTTGAATTTTCCTCGTTTTTCAGGTTTTATTGCCATGTTCTGGTTCCTTCAGTGTGAATTTTTAATTTTCTACATTTTTCAGGTTCTCTCGCCATATTTGGGGTTCTTCAGTGTGAGTTTTTAATTTTCTAATTTTTCAGGGTTTCTCGACATATTCTGTGTCCTACAGCGTGAGTTTTGAGTTTTCCTCGTTTTTCAGGTTTTCTCGCCATATGCCGGGCACTTTAGAGTTAATTTTTAATTTTCCACGTTTTTCAGGTTTTTCTGTCATATTCTGGGTCCTACAGTGTGATTTTTCTCTTATCAACGTTTTTTAGCTTTTCTTGACATATTCCAGGACCTTCAGTGTGAATTTTAAATTTTCCACGTTTTTCAGTATTTCTCGCCATATTCTGTGTCCAACAGTGTGAATTTTTAATTTTCACGTTTTTCAGGGTTTCTCGGCATATTCTGGGTTCTGCAGTGTGATTTTCTCATTTTTCACATTTTCAGGTTTTCTAGCCATATTTGGGGTCCTTCAGTGTGAGTTTGTACTTTTCTATTTTTTTCAGGGTTTCTTGCCATATTGTGGGTCCTACAGCGTGTATTTTTAATTTTCCATGTTTTCAGGGTTTCTAGGCATATTCTGGGTCCTACAGTGTGATTTTCTCATTTTCGATATTTTTCAAGTTCTTTCACAATTCTGGGTCCTTCAGTGTGAATTTTTAATTTTCTACTTTTTTCAGGTGCTCTCTCCATATTTGGGGTCCTTCAGTGTAAGTGTATAATTTTCTAATTTTTCAGGATTTCTCAAAATATTCTGTGTCCTTGAGCGTGTATTTTTAATTTTCCACGTTTTTCAAGTGTTTTTCGTCATATTTTGGGTCCTGCAGTGTGATTTTCTCATTTTCCACGTTTTTCAAGTTTTTTCATAATTCTGGGGCCTACAGTGTGATTTTCTCATTTTTCAACTTTTCAGGTTTTCTCGCCATATTTGGGGTCCTTCCGTGTGATTTTTTACTTTTCTAATTTTTCAGTGTTTCTCGACATATTCTGGGTCCAACAGCGTATATTTTTAATTTTCCACGTTTTCAGGGTTTCTCAGCATATTCTGGGTCCTACAGTGTGATTTTCTCATTTTCCACCTTTTTCAGTTTTTCTTGCCATATTCCAGGTCCTTCTATGTGAATTTTAATTTTCCACGTTTTTCAGTATTTCTCGGCATATTCTGGGTAATACAGTGTGAAATTTTAATTTTCCACTTGTTTTTTGGTTTCTCGCCATAATCTGGGTCCGACAGTTAGAATTTTTAATTTTCATGTTTTTCAGGGTTTCTCCGCATATTCTGTGTCCTGCAGTGTGATTTTCTCTTTTTCCACGTTTTTCAAGTTTTTTCATAATTCTGAGTCCTACAGTGTGATTTTCTCATTTTCCACCTTTTTCAGGTTTTCTCGCCATATTTGGGGTCCTTCACTGTGACTTTTTAATTTTCTACTTTTTTCAGGGTTTCTTGCCATATTCTGGGTCTGACAGTGTAAGTTTTTAATTTTCTACTTTTTCAGGTTTTCTCGCCATATTCGGGGTTCTTCAGTGTGAATTTTTAATTTTCTACTCTTTTCAGTTTTTCTTACCATATTTGGGATCCTCCAGTGTGAGTTTTTAATTTTCTACTTTTTTCAGGGTTTCTCACCATATTCTGGGTCCTACAGCGTGTATTAATAATTTTCCACGTTTTTCAGTGTTTCTCGGCATATTCTTTTTTTTTGATTTTTAATATTTTTATTACATATTTTCCTCAATTACATTTCCAATGCTATCCCAAAAGTCCCCCATAGCGCCCCCCACTTCCCTACCCATCCATTCCCATTCTTTGGCCCTGGCATTCCCCTATATTGGGGCATATAAAGTTTGCAAGTCCAATGGGCCTCTCTTTCCATTGTTGGCTTCTAGGCCATCTTTCGATACATATGCAGCTAGAGACAAGAGCTCCGGGGTTCTGGTTAGTACATCATGTTGTTCCAACAATAGGGTTGCAGATCCCTTTAGCTCCTTGGGTACTTTCTCTAGCTTCTCCATTGGGAGCCCTGTGATACATCCAATAGCTGACTGTGAACATCCACTCCTGTGTTTGCTAGGCCCCAGCATCGTCTCACAAGAGACAGCTATATTTGGGTCCTTTCAGCAAAATCTTGCTAGTGTATGCAATGGTGTCAGCTTTTAGAAGCTGATTATGGGATGGATCCCTGGATACGGCAGTCTCTAAATGGGCCATCCTTTCATCACAGCTACGAACTTTGTCTCTGTAACTCCTTCCCTGGGTGTTTTGTTCCCAATTCTAAGAAGGTGCACAGTGTCCACACTTTGGTCTTCATTCTTCTTGAGTTTCATGCGTTTATCAAATTGTATCTTATATCTTGGGTATCCTAAGTTTTGGGCTAATATCCACTTATCAGTGAATACATATTGTGTGAGTTCTTTTGTGATTGTGTTACTTCACTCAAGATGATGCCCTCCAGGTCCATCCATTTGGCTAGGAATTTCATAAATTCATTCTTTTTAATAGCTGAGTAGTACTCCATTGTGTAAATGTACCATAATTTCTGTATCCATTCCTCTGTTGAGGGACATCTGGGTTCTTTCCAGCTTCTGGCTATTATAAATAGGGCTGCTATGAACATAGTGGAGCATGTGTCCTTTTTACCGGTTGGGACATCTTCTGGATATATGCCCAGGAGAGGTATTGCTGGATCCTCCGGTAGTACTATGTCCAATTTTCTGAGGAACCGCCAGACTGATTTCCAGAGTGGTTGTACAAGCTTGCAATCCCACCAACAATGGAGGAGTGTTCCTCTTTCTCCACATCCTCGCCAGCATCTGCTGTCACCTGAATTTTTGATCTTAGCCATTCTGACTGGTGTGAGGTGGAATCTCAGGGTTGTTTTGATTTGCATTTCCCTGATGATTAAGGATGTTGAACATTTTTTCAGGTGTTTCTCTGCCATTCGGTATTCCTCAGGTGAGAATTCTTTGTTCAGTTCTGAGCCCCATTTTTTAATGGGGTTATTTGACTTTCTGGAGTCCACCTTCTTGAGTTCTTTATATATATTGGATATTAGTCCCTTATCTGATTTAGGATAGGTGAAGATCCTTTCCCAATCTGTTGGTGGTTTTTTTGTCTTATTGATGGTGTCTTTAGCCTTGCAGAAGCTTTGTAGTTTCATGAGGTCCCACTTGTCAATTCTCGATCTTACAGCACAAGCCATTACTGTTCTATTCAGGAATTTTTCCCCTGTGCCCATATCTTCAAGGCTTTTCCCCACTTTCTCCTCTATAAGTTTCAGTGTCTCTGGTTTTATGTGAAGTTCCTTGATCCACTTAGACTTGACCTTAGTACAAGGAGATAGGAATGGATTGATTCGCATTCTTCTACATGTTAACAACCAGTTGTGCCAGCACCATTTGTTGAAAATGCTGTCTTTCTTCCACTGGATGTTTTTAGCTCCCTTGTCGAAGATCAAGTGACCGTAGGTGTGTGGGTTCATTTCTGGGTCTTCAATTCTATTCCATTGGTCTATTTGTCTGTCACTATACCAGTACCATGCAGTTTTTATCACAATTGCTCTGTAGTAGAGCTTTAGGTCCGGCATGGTGATTCCACCAGAGGTTCTTTTATCCTTGAGAAGAGTTTTTGCTATCCTAGGTTTTTTGTTGTTCCAGATGAATTTGCAGATTGCACTTTCTAATTCGTTGAAGAATTGATTTGGAATTTTGATGGGGATTGCATTGAATCTGTAGATTGCTTTTGGCAAGATAGCCATTTTTACAATGTTGATCCTGCCAATCCATGAGCATGGGAGATCTTTCCATCTTCTGAGATCTTCTAGAATTTCTTTCTTCAGAGACTTGAAGTTTTTATTATACAGATCTTTCACTTCCTTAGTTAGAGTCACGCCAAGATATTTTATATTATTTGTGACTATTGAGAAGGGTGTTGTTTCCCTAATTTCTTTCTCAGCCTGTTCATTCTTTGTGTAGAGAAAGGCCATTGATTTGTTTGAGTTAATTTTATATCCAGCTACTTCACCGAAGCTGTTTATCAGGCTTAGGAGTTCTCTGGTGGAATTTTTAGGGTCACATATATACTATCATATCATCTGCAAAGAGTGATATTTTGACTTCATCTTTTCCAATTTGTATCCCTTTGATCTCCTTTTGTTGTCGAATTGCTCTGTCTAGGACTTCAAGTACTATGTTGAATAGGTATGGAGAAAGTGGACAGCCTTGTCTAGTCCCTGATTTTAGAGGGATTGCTTCAAGCTTCTCACCATTTACTTTGATGTTGGCTACTGGTTTGCTGTAGATTGCTTTTATCATGTTTAGGTATGGGCCTTGAATTCCTGATCTTTCCAAGACTTTTATCATGAATGGGTGTTGGATCTTGTCAAATGTTTTTTCCGCATCTAACGAGATGACCATGTGGTTTTTGTCTTTGAGTTTGTTTATATAGTGGATTACGTTGATGCATTTCCGTATATTGAACCATCCCTGCATCCCTGGGATGAAACCTACTTGGTCAGGATGGATGATTGTTTTGATGTGTTCTTGGATTCGGTTAGCAAGAACTTTATTGAGGATTTTTGCATCAATATTCATAAGGGATATTGGTCTGAAGTTTTCTATCTTTGTTGGGTCTTTTTGTGGTTTAGGTATCAGAGTAATTGTGGCTTCATAGAAGGAGTTGGGTAGAGTACCTTCTGTTTCTATTTTGTGGAATAGTTTGTGAAGAACTGGGATTAGATCTTCATTGAAGGTCTGATAGAACTCTGCACTAAACCCATCTGGTCCTGGGCTTTTTTTAGTTGGGAGACTATTAATGACTGCTTCTATTTCTTTGGGGGATATAGGGCTGTTTAGATCATTAACCTGATCTTGATTCAACTTTGGTACCTGGTATCTGTCTAGGAACTTCTCCATTTCATCCAGGTTCTCCAGTTTTGTTGAGTATAGCCTTTGGTAGAAGGATCTGATGGTGTTTTGGATGTCTTCAGGATCTGTTGTTATGTCTCCTTTTTCATTTCTGATTTTGTTAATTAGGATGCTTTCCC
Organism: Mus caroli; assembly: GCF_978045245.1. Classification (NCBI taxonomy): domain Eukaryota; kingdom Metazoa; phylum Chordata; class Mammalia; order Rodentia; family Muridae; genus Mus; species Mus caroli. The sequence goes on along the minus strand of NW_028227303.1, from coordinate 427,528 downwards.
TGTGCCCTCTAGTGAGTCTGGCTAAGGGTTTATCTATCTTGTTGATTTTCTCAAAGAACCAGCTCCTTGATTGGTTGATTCTTTGAATAGTTTTTCTTATTTCCACTTGGTTGATTTCACCCCTGAGTTTGATTATTTCCTGCCGTCTACTCCTCTTGGGTGAATTTGCTTCCTTTTGTTCTAGTGCTTTTAGGTGTGTTGTCAAGCTGCTAATGTGTGCTCTCTCTAGTTTCCTTTTGGAGGCACTCAGAGCTATGAGTTTTCCTCTTAGAAATGCTTTCATTGCGTCCCATAAGTTTGGGTATGTTGTGGCTTCATTTTCATTGAACTCTAAAAAGTCCTTAATTTCTTTCTTTATTCCTTCCTTGACCAAGGTATCATTGAGAAGAGTGTTGTTCAGTTTCCACGTGAAGGTTGGCTTTCTATTATTTATTTTGTTATTGAAGATCAGCCTTAGTCCATGGTGATCTGATAGGATGCATGGGACAATTTCAATATTTTTGTATCTGCTGAGGCCTGCTTTGTGACCAATTATGTGGTCAATTTTGGAGAAGGTACCATGAGGTGCTGAGAAGAAGGTATATCCTTTTGTTTTAGGATAGAATGTTCTGTAGATATCTGCCAGATCCATTTGATTCATAATTTCTCTTAGTTTCTCTGTGTCCCTGTTTAGTTTCTGTTTCCATGATCTGTCCATTGGTGAAAGTGGTGTGTTGAAGTCTCCCACTATTATTGTATGAGGTGCAATGTGTGCTTTGAGATTTACTAAAGTTTCTTTAATGAATGTGGCTGCCTTTGTATTTGGAGCATAGATATTCAGGATTGATAGTTCCTCTTGGAGGATTTTACCTTTGATGAGTATGAAGTGTCCCTCCCTGTCTTTTTTAATGACTTTGGGTTGGAAGTCAATCTTATCAGATATCAGAACGGCTACTCCAGCTTGTTTCTTCATGCCATTTGCTTGGAAAATTGTTTTCCAGCCTTTCATTCTGAGGTAGTGTCTATCCTTTTCTCTGAGATGAGTTTCCTGTAAGCGCAAAATGTTGGGTCTTGTTTGTGTAGCCAGTTTGTTAGTCTATGTCTTTTTATCAGGGAGTTGAGTCCATTGATATTAAGAGATATTAAGGAAAAGTAATTGTTGTTTCCTGTTATTTTTGTTGTTAAAGTTGGCATTTTGTTCTTGTGGCTGTCTTCTTTTAGGTTTATTGAGGGATTACCTTCTTGTTGTTTCTAGGGCGTGGTTCCTGTCCTTGTATTGGTTTTTTTCTGTTATTATCCTTTGAAGGGCTGGATTCGTGGAGATATAATGTGTGAATTTGGTTTTGTCGTGGAATACTTTGGTTTCTCCATCTATGTTAATTGAGAGTTTGGCTGGGTATAGTAGCCTGGGCTGGTATTTGTGTTCTTTTAGTGTCTGTATAACATCCGTCCAGGATCTTCTGGCTTTCATAGTCTCTGGTGAAAAATCTGGTGTAATTCTGATAGGCTTGCCTTTATATGTTACTTGGCCTTTTTCTCTTACTGCTTTTAGTATTCTATCTTTATTTAGAGCATTTGTTGTTCTGATTATAATGTGTCAGGAGGTATTTCTTTTCTGGTCCAGTCTATTTGGAGTTCTGTAGGCTTCTTGTATGTTCATGGGCATCTCTTTCTTTAGATTTGGGAAGTTTTCTTCTATAATTTTGTTGAAGATGTTTGCTGGTCCTTTGAGTTGAAAATCTTCATTCTCATCCACTCCTATTATCCGTAGGTTTGGTCTTCTCATTGCGTCCTGTATTTCTTGGATGTTTTGAGTTAGGATCTTTTTGCATTTTACATTTTCCTTGATTGTTGTGCCGATGTTCTCTATGGAATCTTCTGCACCTGAGATTCTCTCTTCCATCTCTTGTATTCTGTTGCTGATGCTCGTATCTATGGTTCCAGAATTCTTTCCTAGGGTTTCTATCTCCAGTGTTGCCTCATTTTGGGTTTTCTTTATTGTGTCTACTTCCCTTTTTAGGTCTAGTATGGTTTTGTTCATTTCCATCATCTGTTTGGATGTGTTTTCCTGTTTTTCTGTAAGGACTTCTACCTGTTTGATTATGTTATCCTGTTTTTCTTTAAGGATTTGTAACTCTTTAGCAGTGGTCTCCTGCAATTCTTTAAGGGATTTTTGTGCTTCCTCTTTATTGTCTTCTGCCTGTTTAGCAGTGTTCTCCTGCATTTCTTTAAGTGTGTTATTAAAGTCCTTCTTGAAGTCCTCTATCATCATCAGGAGATATGCTTTTAAATCCGTGTCTAGCTTTTCCGGTGTGTTGGGGTGCCCTGGACTGGGCGAAGTGGGGGTGCTGGGTTCTGATGATGGTGAGTGGTCTTGGTTTCTGTTAGTAAGATTATTACGTTTACCTTTCGCCATCTAGTAATCTCTGGGGTTAGTTGTTATCGTTGTCACTGTTTAAAGATTGGAGCAGAAGCTGTGTTCCACTCACCAGCAGTCCCAAAATCCTGCGGCGGGGGTCGTGGGTAGCTGGCGGGTGTCAGGCAACCCTTCTCTCCCGCTACCCCGGCGCTGATCCGGCCGGATGAGGCCTGTGGCCCTACTCAGGCCGGTTTTTGCTTCCCTAACTAATGCAGTCTCAGGTCCCGCACAATTGGATTGGAGCAGAAGCTGTGCTCCACTCACCAGAAGTCTTAAGATCCTGTGGCGGGTGTTGTGGGTAGCTGTCGAGTGTCAGCCGACCCTGTGCCCCAGCTGCCCTGGTGCTTTTCTGACCGGAAGAGGGTTGTGGCCCTATGTAGGCCGGATTTCTCTCTCCCCAACCAGAGCAGTCTCAGGTTCCGCGTGATTGGACTGGAGCAGAAGCTGTGTTCCACTCACCAGCAGTCCCAAAATCCTGCGGCGGGGGTCGTGGGTAGCTGGCGGGTGTCAGGCAACCCTGCGCTCCCGCTACCCCGGCGCTGATCCGGCCGGATGAGGCCTGTGGCCCTACTCAGGCCGGTTTCTGCTTCCCTAACTAATGCAGTCTCCGGTCCCGAGCACTTGGATTGGAGCAGAAGCTGTGCTCCACTCCCCAGAAGTCTTAAGATCCTGTGGCGGGTGTTGTGGGTAGCTGGCGAGTGTCAGTCGACCCTGCGCCCCAGCTGCTCCGGCGCTCCTCTGATCAGAAGAGCTCTCCGCATATTCTTGATCCTACAGTGTGATTTTCCCATTTTTGACTTTTTTCATGTTTTTTCTCAATTCTTGATCCTACAGTGTGATTATTCTCATTTTCCACCTTTTTCAGGTTTTCTCCCCATATTCGGGGTCCTTCAGTGTGAATTTTTAATTTTCTACTTTTTTCAGGTTTTCTCGCCATATACGGGTCCTTCAGTGTGAATTTTTAATTTTCCACGTTTTTCAAGTTTTTTCGTCATATTCTCGGTCCTACAGTGTGATTTTCTCATTTCCACGTTTTTCAGGTTTTTTCATCATATTCGGGATCCTTCAGTGTGGGTTTTTAATTTTCTAATTTTTCAGGGTTTCTCAACATATTCTGGGTCCTAATGCGTGTATTTTTAATTTTTCATGTTTTTCAGTGTTTCTAGGCACATTCTGGGTCCTACAGTGTGATTTTCACATTTTCCACTTTTTCCGAGTTTTTTCACATTTCTGGGTCTTACCATGTAATTTTCTCATTTTCCACCTTTTTCAGGTTTTCTCGACATATTCCAGGTCCTTCAGTGAGAGTTTTTATTTTTGTACTTATTTCAGGGTTTCTCGGCATATTCTGGGTCCTAGAGTGTGATTTTCTCATTTTCAAAGATTTTCAAGTTTTTTTTTTTAGCATTTCTGGGTCCTAAAGTGTGATTATTCTCATTTTCAACCTTTTTCAGGTTTTCTTGCCATAGTCGGAGTCCTTCATTGTGAATTTTTAATTTTCCACGTTTTTCAGGTTTTTTTTTTGTCATATCCTTGGTCCTACAGTGTGATTTTCTCATTTCCACGTTTTTCAGATTTTCCTACCATATTCCAGGTCCTTCAGTGTAAATTTTTAATTTTCCACGTTTTTCAGTATTTCTAGCCATATTCTGGGTAATACAGTGTGAATTTTTAATTTTCCACGTTTTTCAAGGTTTCTTGCCATATTCTGGTCCTATAGTGTGAATTTTTAATTTTCAATATTTTTCAGTGTTTCTCGCCATATTCTGGGTCCTACAGTGTGAATATTTAATTTTCCAGGTTTTTCAGGTTTTCTCGTCATATTCTGGGTCCTTCAGTGTGCGATTTTATTTTTCCTCGATTTTCAGTTTTGCTCTCTATATCCGGGTCATTCAGTGTGAATTTTTAATTTTCCACTTTTTTCAGGTTTCTTCGTCATATTCTGGTTCTACAGTGTGATTTTCTCATTTCCACGTTTTTCAGGTTTTCTCGCCATATTCGTGGTCTTTCAGTGTGAGTTTTTTAATTTCTACTTTTTCAGGGTTTCTCGCCATATTCTGGGTCCCCACAGTGTGATTTTCTCATTTTCAACCTTTTTCAGGTTTTAAATTTTCCTCGTTTTTCAGGTTTTCTTGCCATATTTGGGGTCCTTCAGTGTGAATTTTTAATTTTCCACGTTTTTCAATTTTTTTCGTCATATTATGGGTCCTACTGTGTAATTTTCTCACTTCCACGTTTTTCAGGTTTTCTTGCCATATTCCAGGACCTTCATTGTGAATTTATAATTTTTCAGGTTTTTCAGTATTTCATACCATATTCTGGGTAATACAGTCTGAATTTTTAATTTTCACGTTTTTCAGGGTTTGTCAGCATACAGTGCGATTTTCTCATTTTTCACATTTCAGGTTTTCTCACCATATTCGGGGTCCTTCAGTGTGAATTTTTAATTTTCTACTTTTTTTATGTTTTCTCACCATATTCTGGGACCTTCAGTGTGAGTTTTTAATTTTCCTCGTTTTTCAGGTTTTATTGCCATATTCTGGGTCCTTCAGTGTGAATTTTTAATTTTCTACTTTTTTCATGTTTTCTCGCCATATTTGGGTTCCTTCAGTGTGAGTATATTATTTTCTAATTTTTCAGTTTTTCTCACCATATTCCAGGTCCTTCACTGTGAATTTTTAATTTTCCACGTTTTTCAGGTTTTCTGGCATACTCTGGGTCCTTAATTGTGAATTTTTAATATTGCACGTTTTTCAGGTTTTTGGGTCATATTCTGTGTCCTACAGAGTAATTTTCTCATTTACACGTTTTCCATGTTTTTTTTTTTTTGCCATATTGCAGTTTCTTCAGTGTGAATTTTTAATTTTCACGTTTTTCAGGGTTTCTCTGCATATTCTGGGTCCTGCCGTGTGATTTTCTCATTTTCCACGTTTTTCAAGTTTTTGCGTAATTCTGGGTCCTACAGTGTGATTTTCTCATTTTCCACCTATTTCAGGTTTTCTAGCCATAGTTGGGGTCCTTCAGTATGATTTTTTACTTTTCTAATTTTTCAGAGTTTCTCTCCATATTTAGGGTCCTACAGCATGTATTTTTAATTTTCCACGTTTTTCAGGGTTTCTCAGCATATTCTTGGTCCTACAGTGTGATTTTCTCATTTTCAACGTTTGTCAATTTTTTTTTTTTTCCAAATCTCGGTCCTAGAGTGTGATTATTCTCATTTTCCACCTTTTTCAGGTTTTCTCGCCATATTCTGGGTTCTATAGTGTGAGTTTTGAGTTTTCCCTCCTTTTTCAGGTTTTCTTGCCATATTCTGGGTCCTACATAGTGAGTTTTGATTTTTCCTCGTTTTTCAGGTTTTATTGCCATGTTCTGGGTCCTTCAGTGTGAATTTTTAATTTTCTACATTTTTCATGTTCTCTCGCCATATTTGGGTTTCTTCAGTGTGAGTTTTTAATTTTCTAATTTTTCAGGGTTTCTCGACATATTCTGTGTCCTACAGCGTGAGTTTTGAGTTTTCCTCATTTTTTAGGTTTTCTCGCCATATGCCAGGCACTTTAGTGTTAATTTTTAATTTTCCTCGTTTTTCAGGTTTTTCCATCATATTATGGGTCCTACAGTGTGATTTTTCTCATTTCCACGTTTTTCAGCTTTTCTTGACATATTCCAGGACCTTCGGTGTGAATTTTAAATTTTCCATGTTTTTCAGTATTTCTCGCCATATTCTGTGTCCAACAGTGTGAATTTTTAATTTTCATGTTTTTCAGGGTTTCTTGGCATTTTCTGGGTCCTGCAGTGTGATTTTCTCATTTTCCACATTTTTCAGGTTTTCTAGCCGTATTTGGGGTCCTTCAGTGTGAGTTTGTAATTTTCTACTTTTTTCAGGGTTTCTCGCCATATTCTGGGAACTACAGCGTGTATTTTTAATTTTCCATGTTTTCAGGGTTTCTTGGCATATTCTGGTTCCTACAGTGTGATATTCTCATTTTCGACGTTTTTCAATTTTTTTTTTCCAAATCTGGATTCTATAGTGTGATTATTCTCATTTTCCATCTTTTTTTTTAGGATTTCTCGCCATATTCTGGGTCCTTTAGTGTGAGTTTTGAATTTTTCCTTCTTTTTCAGGTTTTCTTGCCATATAAGGGGTACTTCAGTGTGATTTTTTAATTTTCCACGTTTTCAATATTTCTCGCCATATAGTGGGTAATAGAGTGTGAATTTTTAATTTTCCACTTTTTTCATGATTCTTGCCATATTATGTGTCCGACAAAGTGAATTTTTAATTTTCACGTTTTTCAGGGTTTATCGGCATATTCTGGGTCCAGCAGTGTGATTTTCTCATTTTCCACGATTTTCAAGTTTTTTTGCAATTCTTGGGGTACTTCACTGTGAGATTTTAATTTTCTACTTTTTTCAGGGTTTCTCGCAATATTTGGGGTCCTTCCATGTGATTTTTTACTTTTCTAATTTTTCAGTGTTTCTCGACATATTCTGGGTTCTACAGCGTATATTTTTAATTTTCCACGTTTTCAGGGTTTCTAGGCATATTCTGGGTCCTACAGTGTGATTTTCTCATTTTCGACGTTTTTCAATTTTTTTTTCCAAATTTGGGTTCTATAGTGTGATTATTCTCATTTTCCATCTTTTTCAGGATTTCTTGCCATATTCTCTGTCCTATAGTGTGAGTTTTGAATTTTCCTTGTTTTTCAGGTTTTCTTGCCATATGAGGGGTCCTTCAGTGTGAATTTTTAATTTTCAACTTTTTTCATGATTCTTGCCATATTCTGTGTCCGACAGTGTGGATTTTTAATTTTCACGTTTTTCAGGGTTTATCTGCATATTCTGGGTCCAGCAGTGTGATTTTCTCATTTTCCACGATTTTCAAGTTTTTTCGCAATTCTTGGGGTACTTCACTGTGAGTTTTTAATTTTCTACTTTTTCAGGGTTTCTCGCCATATTCTGGGTCCTACACCATGTATTTTTAATTTACCACATTTTCAGGGTTTCTCGGCACATTATGGGTCCTACAGTGTGATTTTCTCATTTTCGATGCTTTTCAAGTTTTTTCGCAATTCTGGGTCCTACAGTGTGATTATTGTCATTTTCCACCTTTTTCAGTTTTTCTGGCCATATTCGGGGTCCTTCAGTGTGAATTTTTAATTTTCTACTTTTTTCAGGTTTTCTTGCCATATTCTGGGTCCCTCAGTGTGAGTTTTTAATTTTCCTTGTTTTTCAGGTTATCTCTACATATTCTGGGTCCTTCAGTGTGAATTTTTACTTTTCTACTTTTTTCAGGATTTTTCGTCATATTCTGGGACCTACAGTGTGATTTTCTCATTTCCACGTTTTTCAGGTTTTCTTGCCATATTCCAGGTCCTTCAGTGTGAATTTTTAATTTTCACGTTTTTCAGTATTATTTCCATATTTTGCGTAATACAGTGTGAATTTTTAATTTTCCACTTTTTTCATGGTTTCTTGCCATATTCTTTGACTGACAGTGTGAATCGTTAATTTTCACGTTATTCAGGGTTTCTTGGCATATTCTCTGTCCTACAGCGTGTATTTTTAATTTTCCACGTTTTTCAGGGTTTTTTGTCATATTCTGGGTCCTACAGTGTGATTTTTCTCATTTACAACATTTTTCAGGTTTTTTCCCAATTCTGGGTCCTACAGAGAGATTTTCTCATTTTCCACCTTTTTCAGGATTTCTTGACATATTAGGGGTCTTCAGTGTGAGTTTGTAATTTTCTACTTTTTTCAGGGTTTCTAGCCATATTCTGGGTCCTACAGCGTGTATTTTTAATTTTCCACGTTTTTCAGTATTTCTCGCCATATTCTGTGTCCAACAGTGTGAATTTTTAATTTTCACGTTTTTCAGGGTTTCTCTGCATATTCTGGGTACTGCCGTGTGATTTTCTCATTTTCCACTTTTTTCAGGTTTTCTCGCCATATTTGGGGTCCTTCAGTGTGAGTTTTTTATTTTCTAATTTTTCAGTTTTTCTCACCATATTCCAGGTCCTTCTCTGTGAATTTTTAATTTTCCACGTTTTTCAGGTTTTCTGGCATACTCCGGGTCCTTAATTGTGAAT